>NW_001849577.1:185801-320931 GCF_000209065.1 Trypanosoma cruzi | reverse complement strand
TGAGGGTTGCCGCACGTGTTCCTGATCCTTAAGCCACTGGCTATAACGCCGATTTTCCTCGTAATCGTAGAGGTGAAAAAGGCTCTGCTCCTGCTGTTTCCTCTGCTTCTTCTTCATTAACTGGTCGGCAACCGTCATTTCCTTCTCGTAGCGTCTCAGTATGCAATCAACGGCATCGGTATCAAGAAAACCTACACGAGCGTCACCCTTCCTTATGACAAGCTGCTGACTTTTTGAGCGGTCTATCAACGAGGGGGACAACGCACCCTCCTCGTGGCCTTCGCCCCTGGTCTGCTTCAAAACCACGGTCTGAGCGTCGGCAACATTGGGCAGAGACGACACCGCCCCCCGACCGACGGCATCACCGCCGCCGCCTCCCCGTCCTCCAGTAAACAGCCCCATTCGAACACACGCCCCGACCGCCAATGCTCGTCCCTTCTCCCCTCAGATGTGCACCCGCTATCTAATTATTCTACAACCTCTTGACAACAATCTCGCTCTCATTCTTCCTGGATTCGCACGTTTACAGGCGCAAAAAAAAAAAAAAAAAGGACAAGGTAATAATAATGACAGCAAAGAAAGCCGAGATGGACGGAGAACATTCCCGTCTGTGCCACACAACACGCCGCTGCCCTGCCGACACGATCCCCCACCTCCTTCCATTTCAGAGACGCGCAGGGCAATGGCTGTCAAGCATTTGCTGTTTCACATTCTCAACGTCCCAGAAAAAAAAAAAAAGAAGTAGAGGTATCTGGATGCAGGCCACACATTCAAAAAAAAAAAAAAAAAACATATAAAAAAGGGGTGGGATGCAACCAAACAGCCAGTGCGCATGCACGTATGTATATTTATGTGCACTATATACACATATATGAGAGAGAAACAAAACATCGATTGTATTCATCGTGTATTTTTCTCGTCTCCCACATTTCCTTGGTCCCCCTGGTTTGGTTTCACCGTTCCCTCCCTCCTTCCCATTTTAGTTTGACATGTTCGCTTCTTTTGCGTTGCCAGGTGCGGAGCTCCACTACTCCAGCAAAACATTTTTTCCTTTTCCCTCTCTCCTGTGAAATGCGTTCTTCTTCTCCCTCTTACAAGTGGAGACACGTATGGCACCGTCATTCGGTTGCATCCGTAATGCACAGACAAAAAATGTGGAAAAAAGGCACCCGGAAACGCCTCGCACTGGCTCAGTTGGTAAAAACATGGAAGAGGCTAGTGTATTTTTGCCTGCAAATCGGACAAGAGTCATTTCTTCTCCTCACGTATTTCTCACAGCACGTCGAACAGAAAACCAGGTGACCGCAAGGAAGAAAAAGTTCACTGGCAGTGGCGTTATGACACACACAGCAGAGACCATGACCTCCCTGATCGTCACCGCGCTTCCCGTCCTGCTCTTTCCCGCAACAGCGGCTAGTACAAATATTCTCTTCGTTTGCACACCCTGATTTGTCATCGTCCCACAGATAGCACAGAACGCCGGCAACTGCAACGGCAAGGGCGGTGGAAATCATCATCAGCATACCTTTTCCCCTGAGGAGCAGACCCAATTTGTCGAGCATTTCCGCCACGCCTGCTGCTGCAAATCATTAAAGAGAGAAACAGGGCAAGAAGCAGATTGCCGCCAATTCCCTCATTAGAAGAACAGCCCACGACATCTGCACAAATTAACATAAACATCGGCTGCCATAGAGCAACGCATCACAGGAACAATTCAAACACGCACACTTTTAAGGAGCTTATTCCTCATGTGGTATGCCCACCTTCTTCGTTAGTAACAAGGAAGACTGTCGACACAAACATAAGGGTCGTTATCTACACTGGCCTATAAATGATTACGCCATCTCTTCGCTTTGCACAATAATAATAATAAAAATGACAATAATAAAAATCAAAATCAAGGCAATAAGCCTCCCCCCCTCCCCCCTCCCCACACACACATAGACAAAATAAAAGGTTTTCCTGCACACGAACTGCATCTCCAAATCCTTGCGTTATGATTCCCGGGAGGACGCATGGTGGGGCAGTTCGCGGAAAATCCAACTGATCACAAACCTCAGTGGACACCCTCTAAGAACCACAACAGCTCCACGCCGGGCACGAGAGTCACCCCCATTTCCCAACTTTCCATTTTGCTCATTTTTCAATTCCCTTGTTGTATTCAACACCCTCATGTCAAACCCCCAAAAAAGAGATAAAAGCCAAAAAAAAAAAAAAAAAAAAAAGAAAAAGAAAAATATACTACTCGGATCGTCAAAAATTTGACAGGCCTTGGAGTTGATCCTAATAGAAGTCGCACAATGAGGCGGTGGCGGCCAACAAACCACGCACAGTGTCACTCAGGTGCAGCTTGTTAGGGGCAATCGCCCTGATCAACTCGTGCAGGGGCACCAAGGGACCACACACGTCCTGCAGCAGCTTCGGCCTGCCCTCAGGCAGACACGTCATTGCAAACACGGCAAAGCAGCTCATCTTCACCAGGTTCACCACAGCGCGCTTGCACTCCTCGTGCGTGTACGGGACAACCTTCTTCTCCGCATCCTCCGGTAAAAGGGCCTTGCAGGAACCCCTGGGGCTGTGCTTTGCCAACAGGTATGCCTGGCGGGCAATACCCAGAAGAAGCGTGTACAACCAGCAGACCACGGCAACACCACCAAAGCGCGTCAGCCCCGAGTTAAGCACTCCTCGTCCCGCAAGCACAGCCGTGTGCTCGTTGAGGCAGAAGCCAATGTGGAACGCGTGCGAGACCTGCTCAAGGCGCCAGACGAGGGCGTCTCCCTTTGGCTTCGTCAGGTCCTTCAAAGTCTTGGATGACAGCGCATTGAGCAGCAGTGACAAACGGGTGACCGCACGGTACGAATCCGCCATCTTTGACAGATTGCCCAGAGACTCGGCCAGTGAGTCACAACCGGCGTTGCGGACAGGGCCCTCCAGCGCCATTGGAAGAAACTGCACAATCGCCATGACCTTGTCGCGGTTCCAAGTGTCGGAGAGGTACGTATGTGCACAGGCAGACATTGTTGGAGTTGTTCTTTGCTTTTTCTCTTTTTATTTGTATTTGATCTGTTTGTGTGGCAAATGAACGGAAAAGGCATCGTCAGTGTTAGGTTAAGAAGACAGTGCATCACTTTGGGGAATCAACGCACCGTGACACAAGAATAAAAACAAAAAGGAATGTGACGTATCGCATCAGATGTATTTTCCACGCATGTAGGTACCGCCGCCGTCATTCACCCTTCTCGTGTACCATGGATGCCAGTAGGGGTCGTATGTGCGGCCCTGACGCGCGGAGGCAAAGGGATGATATGCGATGCAGGCCAGTGCAAGTCCAGCAAGGGAGCTGAGCGCCGTAAAACCGGTCACGGCGGCCGCCATCCCCCAAGGTGTAAGGATTGAGGCGTGAAGGGCAGCAAACGCCCCTCCAGCAAAAAACCCACTAGACGTTCCACATACCCAGACATTGGCCCATGTGCGCTCCGGCACGGATACGTCTCCGGTGGCAGCGGATCGCGCAATGCTTGTCGCAGCCTCGCCCACAACAACACCCACCGTGCCAGCAGCTGCCACAAGACCACCCTTTATGACTGACAGACTGACTTCATGTAGGGCGATACCAGCAAAGCTGACACCATGAAGCTTAATATACACTTTGTCCATCGTACGATACAGGTACACCGAGCGTCCCGCTCCGTGGAAGAGCCCTGCGGTTGTCCCCACGCGAGCAAAGTACGTCAAGCAAAGCAACGGCTTGTCTATGATCATGTCCAGCCAATGGATTTTGAGGGTTGCACGCACGTGTTCCTGATCCTTAAGCCACTGGCTATAACGCCGATCTTCCTCGTAATCGTAGAGGTGAAAAAGGCCCTGCTCCTGCTGTTTCCTCTGCTTCTTCTTCATTAACTGGTCGGCAACCGTCATTTCCTTCTCGTAGCGTCTCAGTATGCAATCAACGGCATCGGTATCAAGAAAACCTACACGAGCGTCACCCTTCCTTATGACAAGCTGCTGACTTTTTGAGCGGTCTATCAACGAGGGGGACAACGCACCCTCCTCGTGGCCTTCGCCCCTGGTCTGCTTCAAAACCACGGTCTGAGCGTCGGCAACATTGGGCAGAGACGACACCGCCCCCTGACCGACGGCATCACCGCCGCCGCCTCCCCGTCCTCCAGTAAACAGCCCCATTCGAACACACGCCCCGACCGCCAATGCTCGTCCCTTCTCCCCTCAGATGTGCACCCGCTATCTAATTATTCTACAACCTCTTGACAACAATCTCGCTCTCATTCTTCCTGGATTCGCACGTTTACAGGCGCAAAAAAAAAAAGGACAAGGTAATAATAATGACAGCAAAGAAAGCCGAGATGGACGGAGAACATTCCCGTCCGTGCCACACAACACGCCGCTGCCCTGCCGACACGATCCCCCACCTCCTTCCATTTCAGAGACGCGCAGGGCAATGGCTGTCAAGCATTTGCTGTTTCACATTCTCAACGTCCCAGAAAAAAAAAAAAAAAAGAAGTAGAGGTATCTGGATGCAGGCCACACATTCAAAAAAAAAAAAAAAAAACATATAAAAAAGGGGTGGGATGCAACCAAACAGCCAGTGCGCATGCACGTATGTATATTTATGTGCACTATATACACATATATGAGAGAGAAACAAAACATCGATTGTATTCATCGTGTATTTTTCTCGTCTCCCACATTTCCTTGGTCCCCCTGGTTTGGTTTCACCGTTCCCTCCCTCCTTCCCATTTTAGTTTGACATGTTCGCTTCTTTTGCGTTGCCAGGTGCGGAGCTCCACTACTCCACCAAAACATTTTTTCCTTTTCCCTCTCTCTTGTGGCGTGCGTTTTTTTCCTTTTCGCGCATTCACTCATTTTTCTTTTCTTTTTATCGCGCGGGTGCACGATGCTTTTTATTGTTTTTTTCCTTTCACATGTACGAGTGCATGACATATATATATTTTTGCTTCTTTTTTTTTTTTCGCTGTTGTTTCTGTTGTTTTCTAACGGTTTTTTATTAATGTGCGCAATTGTGGCGTCCGGTACAGTTGCTTTTTAAGTTTATTGTTTTCTTGCATAATTTGCTCCAGTTGTTGCAAGTAGTTCTTGTGCTGCTGCTGGAGCTCCACCATGAGTTCAGTCATTTCAAAACCTTTGTTTATTTTCATGTTCTCTAGCTGCCTCGTTGTCATGTTCAATGCATTCGCATACTTCATTAAACTTGCCTCCAGAGCCTGAATTACCCCCTCCTTTTCCAACACCAACATATTCTTTCGTACAACGTTGGTGTTCATAAGCTCCTTGTTTTTGAAAATAAGGCGATAAGTATGAATTGGTATCGTTTCTTCTTTGGGAAGAATGCTTGAGACGTCTTCAGGTTCCTCACGGGAAGCAGAAGGCACCAAGGCAGACTTGGAGACATTCCGTTCATATTCCTTTTCCAAATTCATTTCCCGAAGTGATCTGAGAATAGTGTCAAGACGAGTCTGGAGTTGTTGTTGACGTGTCAGTTGCGCCCGGATGACATTGTCTTGGCGACGACAGACAAGCTTCATTTGCGCTACCGCGTCTTTCAGAAAATCTTTGTCAGTTTCCATGTACTCTATGGAAACGCTTTGCCCATGGTTTTCAAACACCGTCAGAGCCTCGTCGTTCTTCTTGCTGCATTTGCGTAAATGCTCAAGCCGTAGTTCGAGCTCACGGCATTCACGCTTCCTGACACGAATATCATTGTAGGCGTTGTTCAGTTCGGCGTCAAGGTCTGTGCCCTTTGCCAGCTGCTCCTCAAGTCCGCGAAGGAGGGCTTCCTTCTTCTTTAGGATTGTGTGTGCCGCACGTAACTCTCGCTGGACCGTTACCTCAAGTTGTGACATCTCTTGGATGTCAGACGCCTTCTGGGCCTCATCCTCAGGGTTTAAAGAGCACTGCTCGTGCCAACCCGTCCTGTCAACAAGATTCTCGTAGTTTTTCGTCTCCTTCAGCAAAAATTTGGACCGGTCATTCAGCAGCTTTTGCTGCGTCGCATTCTCCTTGGCGAGAAGTTGGTTCCGGCGCCTGACAATCTTGAGTGTGTTCTCCAGACGTGTGACGGTGTCCAGAGCGTCCTCCGCGGAAATATTTGCGGGGTCGCGTTCACACGCCGTCTGATATTCAAAAATTTGCCGTGAGACATCGTCGCTGTGGTTTTCGCTATCAATGGACTCGATGGCGCTGTTGATCGTGTCAAGCTGGAGGGCATAAGACTCAATGGCCGCGTTCATGCGCTCCAGCTCCGCCTGCAGGCTATGGGCTCCGTTTTGCTCAGACATTTCGTTTTATTGCTTCCTTTGCCGTGATTTGCTCAGCGGAAAAAAAAAGAAAAGAAGGTGTATTTGTGTCCTTTCCCCATCCGCTTCGCCCGTCGCTGGAATTCTCCGGTGCGGCACAAACAAATAAGACGGCGAACACGGAGGCGGTGGGAAGAGAAGTGCAACGGCACGCCGATGCACTCACAAATGGCAAAGACAGGGAGGGAGGGGGAAAGAGAAGAGAGAAAGCATGTGTGAATGTGTCTGTGTGTGTGACAGCTGTCTGCTCAACTAGACAAACTGGGATCTTTACAAACTGCATTTGGCCAAAACGTTAAACGCTTCCACCGCTGAAACAGCCGCGCCCGCTGCTTCTCGCGTCTCAACTCACTCAAAATACTCTGAGAGAGGCGTGCACGACATGCGTGCTCGTATCGTTCTTTCCAGCGCCGAAAACATCCCACCAAAACCACCAGCTCACGCAATGTTTCGGCAACACATGTCATGGTCCGCTGCTCCTTCTCACGCATCGCCACATCACGCCAGCCAAATATCACGCGTCTCTTCTTGCCCGCCGCCAGTCGTCTTCGTGCCCATTTCAGCTTTGCACGCTGCCACCATTTAAAGCAGCATGAATGAAGTGTTTGGTGACGGTCAAAGAGACGACAGGCAGCGTTATTGCGCCACAGCAGCAATGCATTTCTTTGCAACCGTTGTCGCCTCCAACACTGTGCCTCAAGGTACTGCAATCGTAAGTACAGCCGCTCTCGCCAGCGGCACCAACATGCCGTAATCACAAACCAATTGACCCTCCTTCTTCGAAGCGCTTCCACCCATGCCTCCATCACGCGAACACGACGGCGAAAGACAAAAAAACGGTCTGACAGCCGGTTCCGATACTTAGCACGCCACTGTATGAACGCTATCTTTCGTAGTCTCCCTCGCGCAATCTGCTGCGCACACTGGGCCTTCAATTCCATGAATTTTTCAGCCATTTGTGAGTCCACATAAACAGTGGGCGGCCCATATTCTGAAGTGAAGGAATACTCCGTGTGCTGTTGCCTGGAAAATAGGTAGCGAGCGACCAGTTCCCTCCATACACGCCGCATTACAAACCGTTTAGACATCCATTCAGCCAGTCGATTGTCTAGTCGATGTTCTGTCTTTTTTTTCCAGTGAGAAAAAACACGGTCTTTGATAACAAACACCCCGGCGGGTTGTGCGACCGAACCCACCTCCACGTACTTGTGCCTCCTGCGCATTTCCGCCGCCCGCTCTTCCATGCAGCCAAGAGTGCGTCGCAAATCTAAACGTTGCCGCCAACTTAAAAAGTACTGCTGCAACTTCATTCTTCTAACACACTCAAATGCGTGGCGTCTTCTACTCAAACCCACAAGAAACCGATGCAAACATTCTTGCGTTTGTCGGCGCCGCTCCACGACTTTTACCCAATGAGCCAACACATCACAAAGAAGTCGTTGTCGACTGCTCTTAAGATCCCGCACAAAATCGCACCACGCCCTCAGGACACGACTGAGACGATAGTACGCGTACCGAAGCTCACATTCTTCATGCAGGAAACGTCGTCGATGAACCGCCAGACGGAGCCGCAGTAAAAAAACAGACATAATCGCCCTCTCTCGAGACGATTGCAATAAAAGCAGAGCAACGGATGGGATGGCATCACCCCCACTGTCTTCTTCCAAGTTTTTTGCTGGCACTATCCCCAACTCCGTCTGTTGGCGTGCCTCCCCAAACGCTTTCCTGTACAGCTCACGGCTCAGCCTGGCCTGATCAACCCCTCCCGAGCCGCCCTTCACATGCTGCACCATGGCAGTGCCGCCTACTTTTCGGGGCCGGAACGCATGATGATTCGACACAACAACCTTCAGGCAAGGTGCCCCACCAGCAGCTATGCCTACAGAAGAACCCTTCGTCACCATGGGAGATGAGTGTTGCTGTGTTACGTACTGCCACACGGCACGCAGCATCAAATGCGTCATTCTCTTGACACGCTCTTCTGCCTCATTCAGACGATCCTGCAACTCCTTCAAACCGCCATCCATACGCGCAAAAAAAAAAAAGAAAAGGGACAAATATATATAAATATGTATATGGCGCTCTATTTTCTATGGAAAACAAGGCGATGCTGCCGCACAAACGGAAGAGTACAGGAATAGCCCTGGACGCCTAACCCTTCCCCTTTTCTAATAATACCCTCTGTACTTCTCATCCAAACAAATCCGTAGACAGAAAACCAAGAAAAAAAAGGCGTCATTCTTGTCACCCAACCCCAATCCAACAGGTAAACACGTCGCACTTTCACCCGTTGCTCCCGCTCCGCACTGAGGCCTCATCACGCTCAGCAGGAAAGGCAAAAAGAGAAAAAAAAAAGAGAAAAGGAAAAGCCCACAGTCTGCCGTCAAAATTTCATGATTACATTGACTTTGCCTTATTTCGATACATCGCTCCTCTTGTGAAACCGTTAACAAAAGACCCGTTGTATCCGGCAAAAAAACAGACAGGGAAAACAATGCTCGCTGAAAAATGCCGTCCATTCCTCAATCTCATTGCGCATAACTGCTCAACACTCCAAGAGAATGTACAACAGCGATCAGTATTTCCAAGAGTATGTCTTTTTTTCTCACGCAGAAACTCCCCCCACGGCCCATCCAGAGGAAGTGAGTTTGATTGCCCCCTTCCCCCTCCTTCCTCTTCTTCCTCTTTGGTGCACTTTCCACATTTAACGTTGGGACGCCCCGCCAATCCATAACTGCAGGCGTCCTGTGAAAAAAAAAAAAAAAAAAAAAAAAAAAAAAAAGCATAAATCGAGGCGTTTCTGCACCACAATTTGCTTTCTCAGTCCAACTACCCACCTCCCTCTTGTTCTCACGAGCCTCATGCCCCTCATCCCAAGTACCGCAATGGTTGTCCGTATTTGCTGCCCTTGACTTGACAGCTCACATCCCTCCTGTCAGACAAATCGCTGGGATGCCTCCACGTCACGATGATTTTTCTCTTCCTCCTTCAGCTCGAAATGAAGGATCCTCTCGGAAATCTCTTACCAAACTTTAAAGCACTGACGCCAGCGGGACGATGAAGACCAAAACAATCTCCGCCCCAAACGCCATACACAAGGAAAAAAACATTAATTCAAAAATAAACGACGATTGCCACTACTACCACATGAAGAATTGAGACCACCCAAAGCAGCGGAAAGACCCATTCATAAAATTTGGCTTCCGCCAACGCACACCAATAATGACCAGAGGCAGCAAGGGATCAAAAGATGAAGGAACATTGCAAAGCACAAAGTATTGAAGATCGTCTGAAAAGAAAATCCCCATTTTAGTCAAATACCAGCATAAGCCACTGAAAAAAGAAGCCGCCCCCCCCCCATTGAGTGCCTGCACCTGTACGCTGCATTGTCAGCGTGCGCTGGTGGTCGACATCGTTTTGTCGTAAAATGGCGGGAAAACAACAGGAGATGCAAAATTCACCTCCCGTGGAAGTGAACGCCAAGCAGTGATCCAAGAGGGAGCCTTCAAAAAGGGCGGCGCATTTTCAGCAATCAAATTAAGTTTATAAACCGCCACGCGCTCCGTGGAAGCGTTCGCACCCACGCCAATCATAAGATGCGGATTTAGCACCACAACAGTACCGGGGCCAATCGCATCGCCACCCTCAATGGGGCTCCCCACAACGCTACTGTCAAAGTTGAACCGCTTAATTTGCTCTGGGATGTGCGACTCCATTGGCAAAAATGGAAGTGACAGAACATTGGGCAAAACATATCTCAAGTACTGATCCTGTACAAAACGGTGGGAGCCTTTCAGGACAAACAGAGGCATCTTCTGCTTATCGGGGCGATGTGTAAAGACGAGTAACGAGACGGCGAGTGGCTGGTTGCCGTTGGTCTTCACACCAATCGATGGGGCAGTGCAGTGATACCCAAAAGGTCCGCCGTATGGCTCCCGAAACATGGGAGCATCCGCAAACAATACAGGACGCTCAACGCCGCCAACATCACTGGCGATGGCGCCAATGGGTTGCCAAAAGGAAGGGTCCCGCACGATGTTTTCTAGTTCCTTATTCGTCATCCACACGTTGCAGCGGTACTCGTTGATGGCCCTCAGCATCTGGGGGTCATTCTTGATCGTCGATCGGCACTCCTTCCCGGGCACACTGACAGCTTCCTTGGCCAGTAACTCACTTAATTTCCACAGTTCCTCGCCTGTGAGATCTTCCTTTTCCCGGCCATTCAGAAAATTCGCGACAACCTCTTTTAGTTGCTTCCGTCGCTTTTTCTCTTCCCGGTATCGACGCAACATGTACTTTCGACGCTGCAACCGCGCCATTACTTTTGTGTAGAGCGGGTCCGAAAGCCTTGACTTGGACTTCAGCATCGACTCAATATCGGGAACATCGATAAAACAACGTGCACGGGCCACGGTGGATGCAGTCAATGCGGGTCGAAGTCGTTCAATAAGAGAAGCTCCAATCGCCGCAGAAAAAATGGCATACCCATGCTGAAGAAACTGCTGCCGTGCCGTGGCAAAAACCAGTGTTTCCTTCATGTCTTATGTATGCACTCGACCCTTGTGTCCGGGTTCCGTAAAAACACAGCAGCCACACCAACGCAAAACCAACCCCTCCAAAAAAAGAAAAAGAAAAAAGAAAAACACGGTATAAAGACTGTAGAATGCGGCGACAGCAGTCAAAGTAAACACGGCGGCCGTTGAGTGACTGGGGATGCAAAAAAAAAAAAAAAAAAAAGAAAAAAAAGACACAACACACACACGTGCGAACAGAATAAATAAGGGTTCTTTCTTTTCTTTTCATTCACTTCCTTGTTAAACTTTTTTTGCGCATCCAATCCCCTCAGCTGCCTGGTAATGTAAACAATTTTGCCTCATTGAGCACCAATCGCCCCTGAGTCACAAACATATGAAGCAGTTTCTTCATGTCATCGATATTTCCCGGAAACTGGCCAAACATTTTCATACTGTTAAAGATGTCGTTAACCCCGCACGGTCCCCGCGCCTTTAGCATCGCCGTCATCATTGAAAGTAACATTTTGACTTGATCCGGTGATAGACCCACAGGCTGCCCTTCACGTTCATCCGCCTCGTCAAATGTGAAGTTTGCCGTCGACACGTAGTTTCTTTGCAGTGACAAACTCCTGTTCTCATCTGTGGAAACAAGAAGCGATGGAAAAAGGTGCGATAAACGCTGCTGCAGAACATGCGGTTTGACTCCCATGCGCTCGGCCACAGTCTTCAGGGGAGCAGGGGAACCGAGTTCCGTTGATATGTCACCAACGTACAGTACAAGCGATGCTGAGAAGAGTGAAAGGTCATATGTCGCCGCAACCATCGTGTTCGTAGAGGCTTCTTTTTGCGTTAGCTCCAGGCTGACATATCCATGAGAAGGAATCCATTCCAGACGCTGGTTCGCCTTCATACGCTTGTATTCCTCCATGACATCTTCCATTGCGGAAGCAAACAGTGGGTGGGGGTTGTACCGCTCTGGCACAGGCTGTGTCTCACCCGCGGGAAGGAACGCAGACAACTTTGGCCACGACGTGGTGGAGAGAACATCGATACTCAACGGCCAGTCTCTCCTCTTCTCTTGTGGCAGCCCTTCTGCAGCAGCGCGTCTGTACGCCTCTTTCATGTGAAGTGTGTGGCGACGAGATGCCTGGAGGTCGCGGATCATCACAACGCAGGGTGCAAGAACATCTTCACCAAACGCACATTTTAAGCGTTCCAACACTTCTTCTTCGGCCGTTGTATCAAAATCGTGCAATTTCTTTCCCAGTAGCTGGGAGGCCAGCAATCGCTTGTACTCCTCCACAAGTGAAGTGACACTAATCGCCGAAAGCAACACGCGTAAGACATCGGGTCGTTCGTGCATAGACAAGGGAGACTGACCGGCTACAGACAGCAAATCATCTTCATTCACTTCATCATCATCAGCAGCAACAGAAGTGAAACTGTTCGGCGAAAAGTTCTGCAGTTCAACATGTAAAACGGAATCCGCACTTGGCTGAGTGATTGCCTGAACAACGGCAGAGACACAGTCCCTTCGTTTCTTGAGATGCTCGAGTGTGTCTCCAACAATGGTGAATATCACCGAACCCTGATCGTTTCTGGAAAACAACACACAAAGAGAATGTATTGTGCCTATCAAAATGGCAAGAATATCCTCCGTGCGTGTCCCAGCTCGATGAAGCCGTGATGCCAACATCTTCTTCGCCGTTTGTATTAGTTCGTTCTGGAGGGTGTCGTCAGAGCACCGCAGAAGACACAGACGCAGATCTTGCAGGGTCGGTGTTGAATCGGGGTACTCGACTACCACATCCCAAAGAGCCGCAATCCGCTTCCGACCGTAAGTAACAAGAAGAAGTTGTTCCAACTCTTCGCACCATCGATTCACTTCGGTGCGCACATCCGAATTGTTGGGATCTGGGGACAGCGCCATGCGAACAAACGTGTCCACCACATCATCTTTCCATTGCATACACGATATTATCCGACCAACTGTCAAGTCATCGTCAAGCATCTCAATACGTTCTCGCGTGCACTCCACCAAGACGGACTTCCATAGCGCTTTGATGTCTGGCGTCGATGATAAAGTCAGGCCATGCAGACGCTGCAGCACCTCGTCACGGTGTCCAAGAATCCCGCGCATAAGCGTGGCGCGCCCCTCCGTTCCCTCAATATCACCAAGCAATTTTCTTCCATGGTTGCGGAGAAATTGGAGCAGTACCTCTTTTCCAGGTGGATGCTCACCCGTAAGGAGATCCGGCTGCAACAGATGGCACCGCAGGGAGACGGTGAACCTCACGACAAACTCCATAGCATGCAGTTGCTTGCACCAGTTGTTAAGAAGCAGCAAAGTTCGACGGTATGCCTCGTGAAGAGACCGCAACGCCAAAAGCTCATCCCCATCGCACATATTTTGGTGGTATTCCGCAAGACTACTACTTGCAAAGGCCTCAAATACTTTCCGCACAAGCAGCTCCCCCACTGCGGTGTTAAATGGCGGTGTTGCCAAGATGGCAAGTGTCTCATTACATCGACACTTCTCGGCTACCCGTGTATCGGCAAAAGCCAAGATGCCATCCCGGCGTATCACCTCCAAAATGCCAAACAAATTTGCAAAGGCCTCCCTCTCCGCCATTTCTATTTCTGCCTTCCCACAAGCACCTATCGGACGGACCTTCAATCAACAAATAGTAACGTCCCGAACCGCACCCCCCAATTTCCACAACATAATAGAGCAGCGCCGCCCGTGACCATTCACGCATCAACCCACCCCGTGCAAGAAAAGCAACAATTAAAGGGAAAGTAAAAAAAAAAAAAAAAGAAAGAAAAGAGGGTCTTAAAAGAAAAAAAAAAGGAGAATTACTGGGCTGAGGGACAGAGACTATACATATATACACTAGAATCGTACATAAACAACCAGAAGAGGCAAAAAACCAACAAATATCTAGAAAATCAAAACAAAACAAAACAAAAACAAAACAAGGAGCAGCCCGTTGAAAAACAACTCGCACTACGCCTGCAGCACAACGGCACCACCAGCCTTGCGGATTTTCTTGTCGGCCAGCTTGCTCACCCAGCGGGCTTTCACAATGCAGGGGGTCTGCAGGTGGCCATTGCCGAGCAGCTTGGAGTATCCATTGGCCAAAAGATCAACGACGGGCAGGGTCTCCCCCTTCTTTGCCTTCAGCGCCTCGTCCTTGGCAATCAGCTTCGCGAGGTTGTTCAGGTTGATCGTCGGCTTCCACAGAGGGTTCTTCTTCAGGTGGTAGTGGTTCATGCCGCATTTGCCAAAGTACCCAGGGTGGTACTTGTCAAAGTTGATGCGGTGGTGGTGCTGGCCACCGGCGTTACCACGCCCAGAGGGGTGCTTACGGTGCTTGCCAACGCGACCATAACCGCAGAAAGTGGAACCACGCTGGTGACGAGTCTTCTTAAAGCGGGTTGGCATGGCTTCAGCTGCTGCAATAAGAGCAGAAAGGGGAAAAAAAAGAGCAAACAAGCAAGAATAAAAAACAGAAAAAAAGAAAAATAAATAGAAGCGCCAACAAAAAAGTAAAGAGGCACATACTTCCGCAAATACAACAACAACAAATAGTTTTTCAAAAATCAAAACAAAACAAAAACAAAACAAGGAGCAGCCCGTTGAAAAACAACTCGCACTACGCCTGCAGCACAACGGCACCACCAGCCTTGCGGATTTTCTTGTCGGCCAACTTGCTCACCCAGCGGGCTTTCACAATGCAGGGGGTCTGCAGGTGGCCATTGCCGAGCAGCTTGGAGTATCCATTGGCCAAAAGATCAACGACGGGCAGGGTCTCCCCCTTCTTTGCCTTCAGCGCCTCGTCCTTGGCAATCAGCTTCGCGAGGTTGTTCAGGTTGATCGTCGGCTTCCACAGAGGGTTCTTCTTCAGGTGGTAGTGGTTCATGCCGCATTTGCCAAAGTACCCAGGGTGGTACTTGTCAAAGTTGATGCGGTGGTGGTGCTGGCCACCGGCGTTACCACGCCCAGAGGGGTGCTTACGGTGCTTGCCAACGCGACCATAACCGCAGAAAGTGGAACCACGCTGGTGACGAGTCTTCTTAAAGCGGGTTGGCATGACTCCTAAAAGCCCATACAACGAAAGTATAGAGAAAGGAGAAAGAAACAAAAAAAGTAGAAAGTCACACTGCAGCAAAAAGAAAAAAAAATTGTCTTTCAGTAAGATAAATTATAACTTAGGATAAAAAAAAAAACCGTTGCGCGTCATGATTGAAGAGAGTAAGAAAGAAAATTAGAAATAAAAACGAAACGTAATTCCTACACAATAGCCGGGGCGTGAGAAGAAATCTTCGGCCAGAGGTCGGCCGCCTCCTTCGCAACGGGGCCAGCGATACCAGAGCCCTTCATCTCGCCCTTGGGATTGACGATCACGCCCGCGTTGTCCTCAAAGTAAATGACTGTGCCGTCCTTGCGGCGCCAGCTTTTGCGCTGACGAATGATGACTGCATTCAGCACCTTGCGACGCAGCTCTGGCTTGCCCTTCTTCACAGAAGCCATCACAATATCGCCCAGAGCAGCTGCTGGCAAACGGTTCAAACGGCCGTGGTAACCCTTCACGGAGATGATGTAAAGATTCTTGGCGCCCGTGTTATCAGCGCAGTTCACCACCGCACCCACTGGAAGGGCGAGAGACACGCGGAAGCGGCAACCCTTGACGTTGGCCTTGTCCTTTCCCATGGTAGCGACTACGTAACCCTCGTAGTATTGAAACAACAAAAAAAGGAAGCACAAAAAAATCGAGAAATAAAAACAAACCAAAGCACTCAGTCACTCAATTACGCCTGCTGCTGGCACGTGACACGTCACCAATTCATTAACAAAAGCAGGATTCAACGTTAAGAAAAAACAAACAGAAAAAAAAAAAAAATGAGGATGCACAATCCATTCTTTATCAATTCCTACACAATAGCCGGGGCGTGAGAAGAAATCTTCGGCCAGAGGTCGGCCGCCTCCTTCGCAACGGGGCCAGCGATACCAGAGCCCTTCATCTCGCCCTTGGGATTGACGATCACGCCCGCGTTGTCCTCAAAGTAAATGACTGTGCCGTCCTTGCGGCGCCAGCTCTTGCGCTGACGAATGATGACTGCATTCAGCACCTTGCGACGCAGCTCTGGCTTGCCCTTCTTCACAGAAGCCATCACAATATCGCCCAGAGCAGCTGCTGGCAAACGGTTCAAACGGCCGTGGTAACCCTTCACGGAGATGATGTAAAGATTCTTGGCGCCCGTGTTGTCAGCGCAGTTCACCACCGCACCCACTGGAAGGGCGAGAGACACGCGGAAGCGGCAACCCTTGACGTTGGCCTTCTCCTTTCCCATGGCAGTGCAATTCCCTCTAAAGAAATGAAGGGGAAAGTAACAAGAGTAAAAATAAAATAAAAGAAAAAAGAATGCAAATCTTCCCGTTAATGAAAGGATCGCACGCGGTAAACAGCATCACGTCAGTAACAAGTTACGAAAATCTCGTAGTGGTATCAAAATTGTTTTCTTCCATTGACGCCACCGAAGAAAGTACGCAAAATAAATAACAAAAAAAAAAACACGAGATGAAAGAGGAAAGACTTAAGTGACAATAAAAAATTTGGCATCCTGTTGAAAACCCAAAAGAACGCAAAATTCGTCTCACCGCGACGAAGATAGGCCTTGCCTCTGAATATTGATTGCCGCAAACTCCCTTAACTCCTTCTCAGAAGGCATGTCAATACCAGTAAATCTCCACTTGCGATCGTTGGCCTTCCACTCTATCGCTCGTCGCTCATCCTCAAAAGCGGGGTTCAGTGCCTTCACAGTATCATGACGAAACATGCCGTGATCTGCCAGCCACAAATGCAAAGAAGTAAAAACTTGTTCTTGAGGAATGTCACGTGTTTCCAAAATGGCCCCCATAACCACGACTGGAACAAGTACTATGGGAAAGTAGCGAAACCATCGATAAGTGCCATATGTCACCATGCCCACACGAGAACGACGCTCCTCAAATGGCATGGGAAAAACGCGATTGAGCGTCTCAAGGAGGCGAGAGTGTCTTGAAACCTCCGCCTTGGCACGCTTCACCCACAGCTGCGACATCTTTGTATGTTTGCCTTCACTTCTCTCCACCCAAATCCTCAACCTGCTCTGCCTTTGTTTCACCGTTAGTCCTACACAGCAAAGGTCTAAAATAAACGCTTAAAAGGAAGAACAATAAATTTTGTTGGTTATTATTGTTATTATTATTGAGTGTCGCATGCAAAAAACGAAATCATTACAAAAAAAGAAAAGAAAAAAAAAACATGTGAAACAAAGACGGTAAAGAAATGCTCACGAGAAACTTCGGTGCTCCTCACGGAGTCAAGCCGTTTTTTGCTTTGGGGGCCTCATTGTCTATTGGCTCATCGTGATGGCATGCAATTAATGTTCTCGCCTGTAGAACAAATTCGAGTTCACGTCTCAACTGTTCACACTCGCCTGACAGTTGCTGAATTTGACCGCGTCCTGCAGCCTCCGTGTGTTCCAGTTCCGAAATACGCGACAAGAGTATCTTATTTTGCTCCCTGAGAGCATGCCACCTATTCTTTACCAACCTACACTCACTCTCCACAAAATCAAGTTTCTGACGTAAGGTGTATATGCCTGCACTCGTCCCATCTTTTCCGGCAATGTCCGGCTCGCTGCCAGATGCCGGAGGACTAGTAATACGACGCTCTAGTGAACAGGATCTACGTTGTCCCCGTTGCTGTTCGTACAATGCATCTATGGTTTCTTGCAGAGCTTCGCTGCGAGCCTTTTCTTCTTCAAGACTTCGCCGAAGATACTGCATTTCATCGAGGTCAAAATCTTCGTTTGTTTTTCTTGTTGCTGTGTCCGCTCCACAGGAAGCACATCGCTCAACCATTCTGCAACTGGGTGAAGGAATCACCGTTGGGACCAGCGGCTGCTCCGCAACTAATTTTTTTATGTATTCCTCCAACTTCCTCTTTTCTTCAAGTGACGCATTCCACTTCTCGCGATAGCACTCTGCCTCTTCACAGGAAAGAAGTACCCGTTTCTTGTACTCATCACGTTCGGTGGCAATGGAGCGTAGCTGCTCACCCAGCACCTTCAACTCCACTTGGATACGCTCATGACAGACGTACTGACGCGCCGTCTCCGCAATTTCCGGGTTTTCACTTATTTTGATGAACATCCGCAGAAGTTTGACTTCGTCAGAGAGTCTCGCCTCCCTTCCGCGCGTCTCGGCCAGTTGACACTCGAGTTCCTCGCGCTCTGTGAGTGCCGTGTTGAGTCGCTTCTGAAGCAGAGGCATTCGCCGCGCCTCTTTCAGCTGCGATTCCCGCACGGAGAGCCGGCTGATCTCGTTCTCTTGGTGCCGCAGCTTTTGTCGGAGAGACGCATTCTGCTCCTCGAGACGTGCAAGTTTGTACTCCACACTCTTCATTGGCGGTAATCAACTTTGCCCCCCCGCCCCCGCTCCAAGCCGAGTTCCCAGTTGTACCGCACTTCGCCACCCCGTTTTCAACATAAATATATAAAACGAAGAAATCACGCAGAGAAAAGAAAAAGGTTAAATCCACAAAACACCTTGCTTTGATGGGTGGTAAAAAGCACCCAACAAACACAGACACACACGGCTGCGTCAATTGTTCTGTTTTGCTCACCACAAATTGTCACATTTCACATTGCCTGTTGCACTCAAAAATTACAAGAAACAACAACAACAATAATAATAATAACAACAACATGGAACACAAACAAACATGTGTCTTAATGCATAATGAAAAGCAATTTTCACGCCCACTGCCAGCTCTACATGTCGGTAAGCTCAAGATTATCTATTTCCATAATGTCATCACAAGTGGCTGTGGGTATTTTGACGGTCTCGGCACTCTGGTGAAGCTGGGAGACATTTGGGTATCCAAACCACGCCCTAAATGTGGCGTCGTCAAAGTTGAAATAGGCGTTTTTATTCACTGTTATGACTTCACCCTTGTGAATGTCACGCTGCGCCTGCATCGCAAAATAACCCTTTTCCACTTGTATGCCCGCTTTCTTTTCCTGGGCCAGCCACTGTAGCATGTCGGCATCTGGGTAGCCAATCGACGCATTAGGCTCAGGCGAATGCAATGCCAAATCCAACACGGGCACCATACCCAAAATGTCACCGTGGCCCAACGTGGCAAAGGGAGAGTGCTGGAAATCAGGATGACCACCACTACCTGCTTCAGTATTGGTCCAGAACGGAATCGCATGCCGCCGGAAAAGACAATAAGCATGCCGAAATGTCAAATCAAATTCTACATCCTGGGCTTTGCAAAAATTTTTAAGGGGTTTTATCATCTCTGCATAACCAGGTGACTTTTGTGCAGCATCTGCCACATTGCCAATGGGCATACCGGGATCGAAGGGCAAAACGTCTAAATAACTTCGCACACCCCGTGGGCTCCCAGTCCGCAAAGCCTTAGTAAAATACCCAATTAATGCAAACGAACCTAAAGTAAGATCGGACCAAAACTCAAGTTCATCGCCATGGTTTTGAGGTGAGACTTTTATTGGAAAAGATTCATCTCCTGCAAGAGTAAGAACACTTAGTGTCGCGGAGGTTGGAACGACAGCCACGAAATCGTATGCGGGTATTGTGCTCGTAGCAACTAGCCCCAAAGGCGTTATGTGAACACGCTGAAACAAACGACACCCCTTAAGGACTGCCCAGGTAACAAAATCAAGCAGACGAGGATCACATCTAGCTAATCGCGCGCACATAATGCCCCAGGACGTCAAGGGAATTCAAATCTCGAGTGGGCACCACAAATACGATAATGGTATGCACCACCTCCCAACGTGTAAAGAGAACCAAAAAGAGGAAGAACAGACATTTATATTTATATTTATATTTATTAAAGAATACCAAAATGACAAGAAGTGGGCCAGGAGACACACACAAAAAAAGACAAACAAACTGTCCATGCATTATTGCCCCCATGTTATTAAAGTCGCGACACAACCTGCAGAATAAAATAACATCATATATATATATATATACAGAGAGAGAGAGAGAGAGAGAGAGAGAGAGAGAGAGAGAGAGAGAGAGAGAGAGAGTGAGTGAAAGAAATATATAAATATGCAGGCATTTATAAATAGAAAAAATGGAAGGAGGTAAATGTTAATTGCAAAATGTCAGAAATTCGTATTGAAGTAAAAAAAAAAAAAAGAGATGACAGGAGCACCCTAAAAACCACAACTGGCACCTTCATCATCATTGTTATCAGAAGTTAGGCAAGTGCGAATAATCGCAAAACTCTTCGTTAAATAGAGCAGTTTTTTTAAAAGCAAAACATCGAGAAGAGGTCGCTTTAATTCGGCGTCCAGCATGTATTGCAAGCTCATAAAAACCTCATAACGCCTGCATGTGTCTGGCTCCAAGAGGAGGACATTTTCAAATGAATTTGAACGTAGCAGCAGAGCACGCTTCAAGGAGAAAACTCTCTGTCGAAGCCAGCAGCTGTACGTTGATGTATTCATAAACCTCCAATAGACCTTGAGCATGCCGCGACGCCCCTTAAAAATATGTAGCGGGAGGTCGCAATCGCTGCTGCGCTCCAACAGGCTAAAAATCTGAACTCTGGATGGAACGTAGTCTCCATAAAAGAAAAGGGGAATACTCTTCTCAAATTCAACTTCCACAGCCCGTTCCAGAGGCAACAAAAACTGTTTTGTGGTTTTTAAAAATGTTTTTCGAACCGATTCATTGTGGTCCATGTTTAACGTCGCACCAGCGACAGATCTGGCCGCAATCGGTAAATTCAAAACCCCAACGGAGAAGTAGTTCGTCGTGCATTCGTCCCATAAATGCTTTTCTGATCGTACCAGAAAGTGTTTCGATGTAAACATGTTTGTTTTCACGTCAAATTGACAATTGCTTTTCTTTAAACTCGAATGTGGCAGCGTTTTGTGGGTCTGAAGCTCGTAACTCCCCGTGGCACCCAGACAAAGAACATGAGGCGAGCTGCTCCAGTGACGCAAAAAAAACGGGTTTGTGGCGCCGAGAAGTACGGGCGAAAAAGGCCCCGCGCGGGGCAAAAGACCATCCACTTCAGAGTTATTGATCGTCAAATACGGCCGAAGAACAACGCTCAAAGAAAGTGGCGCCAAAAGGGAATACAAACAGAAACCAGCGGCTGAGACGCGGCTCAAGTTGCTACCCACGATACACAGAGGTTCGCCTGTAACAAGAATTTCCCACAACTTCCAGAGACGATTCAGGTGTGGCAAGAGAATTCCTTGGACATCAAACTCAGAAAACATGGCCGGGGCATCACTTTCATCAACATTCACTATAAAATCCCTGTGTTCAAAAAGGAGACGCTTTGCAAGCCGCCTGCAGTAGCCAAGCTCCTGATTCTGAACGGCCGCAACCTGGGGTGTTACCTGACAAAAGCGAGGAAAGTGGCGCGCAAGATGCCTCACATCATCATTCATGATGTTTTCAGAATCCTCATCCAAAATCCCCTCAGGAAATGCCGTGACATCCACCTCTTCGTACTTGCGCATACGAACGGCAAAAATCACTGCTAAGACATCGGACGGTCGCCATGCACGCACGTCTAATGGAAGCCTCAACTGTTTCTCAATATATTCGCCCATACCCTCGATGGCTGACGGACCAAGCACACAACTTGCCAGACAACGCTGAATAGTTGGGGGGTCGGGACACGGTTTTTCCAGGGCTTCTAACAAACGAATCCGCGCCAAAAAACATTTTTCCTCTCGACCAAGACCATCTTCGCGCCAACGAAAACCAATTTGATCTCTTGTATAGTATGGTGTCCTAAAACTTTGAATTGGCTTCCCCAACAGATGCAGTCCCGTATACAGCTTTGTCGGTAGCGGAGCAGGCCAAGAGCAAATGTCGTTGTACAAAGTCTCTAGTTTTTCCGCCACATTACAAGAGTCCAAAACAAGACCATATACCATCTCAAGGATTGTTTCAAATATTTTGGGAAACCCATAGAGAGAAATAAAAACGAGAGCCTTTTGTTGAGTGCCACGCTCATTGTTTATGTCTCGTTGCTGTAGATAAATAGACGAGCAAAAATACTCTTCATCACACAATTTGCAGTGCAACACGGAAGGCTGAGGCATCTCTCTTGAAGCTGAACTCAACGCAGTCGAAAGTGGCATACGGAAAACCGTTCTTCGCATGTTGTCACAGTCTTTTTTGTTTAGGGGGAATATGAAGTGGTGCAAAGAGTGACCATACTCGGTATGGTTTGTGTCTGGAAAGCACAGAAACGCCAAGTCCGTCTCTTGTCGGATCGACAGCGGCAGCGGGGGAAACAAGTGCGTCAAGATCTGACCAAGCTCCAAATCAAACGACACAACGCCAATGGCCGTCACCCATTTCGGTGTCAGCGACGATGTCGTGTAGCAAGTGGGCAGAAGAGATGGGAGGACACCAGTGGCAACACTACAATTCTCATGGAATCGATGTTTCATTGGGAGCTACCTGCAACCCTTCTATTCCTTCCCACTCCTCTCCTTTTATTTATTTATTTTTATTGTCCTGGAGAGTGACGTCACAAGTACAACACACAAAATGAACAGAGAATGGTCCCGTTCTTAATTGACATCAATTTTTCTGTAAAATTCCAAGCTTCTCAATTTTTTTTCCCGCCGGTTATAGGCCAACGATGATATCTTGTCCCCCTGATCCACCGCTACCCTCCTTCTCAACCAAAGAGCAGATCTTATGTACTGCCGCTGCCTTTGGTGCAATTTCTCGACCAATATATATATATGTATTCCAATATGTGAAGCTAATAAACCAGAAAATCCAACACTTTTTTTTTTTTTGTGCTACTCCTGAATAAATAAATAAATAAAAAACAAGAAAAAGCTATAATAATAACAAAAATAATAATAATAAAAACAAAACAAAACAAAAAACCCAGAAAATCCGCTGCTGACCATCAAAGCTGAGCAGGCTGCTGCGGTGTCAATGCAATTCCCACAGTAGAAAAGAAAGGAGGATGAAAGAGCCGTTCTTTTGTTTTCTTCTTCCTTCGCTCAATGGGTGTCTCTCGGGCATAAAGCACTTCTTTGAAGGGAGTCCCATACCGCCCCCTTCCCTTTTATTTTACGCAGAGGGTAATTGACGGCTTCTGTTTCGTGGTCCCCACCTACATCTTCACCCTGTCTTCTTTGCTCATCGGTTCTTTTCCTTTTTTTATTGTTGATTTCCTTCATTGGTTGTATTTCGTTTGGAACATTTTCCTCTCTTTTCCCTTCTTTCCTTGCAGTGACGCTTTCCATCTTGTCACTCGACATCCGTGATTGTCACCAACTGGCGTATCTCCTCCCTCAGCACCGGCGTAGTGCCTGGAGGAAAACGAATTTCTTGTTTCGGGTACTTACGCTCATTTGGTTTATCGTACCCAATAAGCAACTCTGTCTTCGTTTTCGTAATGACACAGAGATCCACCTGTGTGCCGCTGTATGGATCATTAAATATCCCTTTCCGGATGGCGGAAGCCACCAATTCCTTTGCCTCTTCCAATGTCATATTCTCCTTGTATCCAGTTTCCAGTGCGGACATGGCTGCGATACTACCGCTTCCCATTGATACAAAGGGAAGACGATCGGTGCTGCCATGTGGGGCAACTGTTGCCAGAAAAGGCCCCTCTACATCCACGCCGCCAAGAACCAACGCGGCGCTTACATGGCCTTGATATCTGTACAAGTGACGCTTCAGCATGGTGAGTGCTTCGTGCACTCGAGATTGTTTGCCTGTATCAAGACGATGAAGTGCCAAATTAGCAGAAACCATGTTTGTCACAGCCTCCGTATCAGCCGCCGTTCCTGCACCACAGCACATAATGTTAGGAGCCATGTAGTGAATCTTCTTGCAGCGTTTGTCTGCCACAATACTACCTTCTGTGGCACGGGTATCTGCACCCAGTACTACGCCCTCCTTATACACAACCCCCACAATAGTGGTTCCTGTTTTAAGGGTTTTGGGGGGCTGCAGACCCTGCCGCTGAAGGTTTAGGTTTCGCTGCACGTTGGCAAAAGAGAAGCCAGGCATGATACGGGATTTGCCTTTCTTTTCCTCTTCTTTTTGGACAATAGAGTATGTGCGCAAAACAAGATTGAACTTACTGTTGTTGCAGTTTTTCTCTACAGAGACAACACACATGCCATAATAACCAAAAGGAAAAAAAAGCATTGTTAATGTAGGCCCAATGATAAGGAGGGAAAGACAAGCACAAACACACACACACAAAAAAAAAAAAAGTAAAAAACCAGCGATCAATTTACCTTCAAAAGACAGATTTGCTGCTTTTGTAATGTTTTTTCAACTTATACAGCGAGATGAAAATGATATCAACAATCTAAGGAGATTTTTTAAATCCCTTGAAGTCGTACTTCTCCTTGGGCTGCAGATTCATCCAATATTCATCACCCTTCTTATTCCGTGTATCCTGCTCCACCTCGGTATACTCTTCCTTGTCTCCTAGCAGTGATGGGCTTTCCACACCCTCCAGAGACTCCGGTGTTGCTGGAGCGTTGGGTGCAATCATGTTATTTGCATCATCAAAGGTCACAGAATCCGTCAGACGATTTCGTGGTTGATCTGGAGTGGGTCCAGCAAATCTGTAAGCATCCTGCACATGCTCTTGTATTGCCGCGGCAAGTTTCTCTTTGGTACCTTCAGTATTTGTCAAGTTCAACTTCACTATTCGACGCGAGACGGGATATCCAAACAAAGGAGGTGGAACGGCCTTTAACCCCAACTTCAGACGCTCACGACCCTCGATGTTTGGTTCCAAAATACTAAAAACATAGTAGTGCTTGTATTTCGATATCTTCCGGCATTGCTTGATGTGTACCAAATCCCCTTCAACGCACGCCAGGTCCTCATCGTGAGCAAAAAAACGACTCGTACGCGATACACGTTGGTTAAACTTGGGGTAATACACCATATGATTTGCGGCCACAACAGCCGTCTTCAACATACTTGTGCCCACCACGTATCCAATTTTGTCTGATCCCTGCCGCGGTTGGTTGAAGATCAACGAAGTTAAATCATAAGGCCACGGCATGCGGCGCGGACGTTGACCGAGTACACCTGTCATGGAGACTGCCCAATGATGTCGTGTTCTATTTGGAAATGCGTTTCTTTTGTACTTCTTAATGAAAACACGATGATTTGCGTTGTGTGTGTTCTTTGCGCGGGATCCACCGTACATCATGACACACCGTTGACGGTGTTCCGTCTGAAAGTTCCACCAAGGAAATGTGACGAGTGACCGACGCAACATGCGTGAGACGGCTCAATAACAGTGATGGGGCTACGTTATTTTAAATGTAAATCCTTCCAAATAAGAAGATAAAAAAGATGTGTATGCAGATACGCCTTCCTTCTCTCTCCTTCTTAAGCTGTTGCTCCCTCTTGTTCTATTCGGCCCGCTAATTAGAAGACCCACGGAGAGGAGCCTGTGGCACTCTGAATACTACCAATACTACTACTAATAATTATTATAATAGTAATTTTCTTTTCTGGTGTGTATTTGTCCACACCACTGGAGTGATCATCATGCGACATGTACAGGTGGAAACAGCATTCCCAAAAAAAAAAAAAAAAAAAAAAATCAAAGTGAAAAAGTTACATAAAGGAGGATTCAAATGTCAAAAAAAAAAAAAAAAAAAAAAAAAAAAAAAAAACAGCGCGGCAATAAAGGCAAAAGAAAAGAAAGGTATTCAACACCTCCTGATTAATCATAGAAAAAGAAAAAATACGTGTTTGTCCGCAAACGTGCCTTCGATCGCATGTATGCATGCATTTTTGTGTGTCAAGACGGCTTAAAATAGATTTGGGGTTAATCCCTTTTCCTTTCCTTTATGTATTAAACCTAAACTTAGAAGAGTGTGGATCCAAAAGTGATGTCCTCATCGCCCAGCACGGCCCTTCATCTTTGTAACCCCCGGAGCACCCTTAAACATGCCGCCCATTCCAGCCTTACTGATTGGCATAGCAGCACCACCGCGACCAGCAGCAGCTTGTTTCTTTCCGGCATCTGACTCTGGATTCGTCACGGTTTCATCAATGGATAGAATAAGACAAGCTGCCTCGGTAGCACTTTGAATGGCATTTCTCTTTACCAATGTTGGCTCCCAAACAAAACGTTCAAACGTATCGCAGATGCCACCATTAATGATATCCACTCCGTACCATTTACCGGCGCCTCCGGCCATATAGTGCTTTTGGCGGAGTTTGTTGAGAGTGTCGGTACTGTCGTGTCCGGCATTTTCTGACAACTGGCGCGGAATCACCTCCAAAGCCCTCGCAAATCCACCAATCACCATCTGTTCTTTTCCACGGATTGTACGCGAATACTCCCGGAGAATCTTGCTCAGCTCCATTTCCACAGCACCACCGCCCCCTACAACAGAACCTGTCTTGTAAGCGCGCTTCACGATACAGATGGCGTCATGAAGGGAACGATCCGCCTCATCAATAAACTGTTGTGCCCCACCGCGGAGGATGATTGTGGCTGTTTTGGCATTTTTGCAACCAGTAAAGAAATTGTAACGCTCTGTCCCTACTTGTCGCTCTTCAAAAAGGGCACAACTTCCCAGTGCCTCTTTAGGGATGTTACTCAGAGTGGACTGCACGACACCACCAGTGGCCAGCGCCACGCGGGCCATGTCATCCGTGCTCACGCGGCCCGCACAGAAAATGTCGTGATCGGCAAAGTACTGCGTTGCTAGGTCACCGATTGGGAGCCTGGAAAGAACAATCTTTGCTCCAGTTTCAACGCACTTTTCCATTTTGTCATAGATGATTTTCCACTCCGCGTCCACAATAGATTGGTACTGCTTGGGGTCCTTCACACGCACTTCAGCATTGTCCTTTTCTGCCTTAAGTTCTAGCTCGACATTCAGCAACAACACCTTTGGAAACTCAAACTTCTTACGTTGTTGCTCAAATCCAGCATAGGAAAATGTCTTTTTGAAGGCCACACCATCAACGAGGATGCTGTCTCGCATACTGCCACCAGACACCTTCTTGACACCAATCATATCAAGGTTTAGGTCACTGTCGAGTGTTAAAACAGCATCGGTAGCCATTTTAGCAAAAAAGAGACATTCAGTGTTTATGAGTTTTGAGTTGAGTGCAGTTTCCGCACACCGCACAAGATTTTTACGGCCCTGTTCGGAATTGGGATCAAATGGAACACAAAGCTCTTGTAGGGTTTTCATTGCAACGGACAAGGCGGCGCGAAAAGCCTTAATAATAATCTGCGGAGCCATGCCATCTTCCACGCATGCCTTCGCTTCCTTGAGTAATTCTCCCGCCAGAACAACGACAGAAGTGGTTCCATCACCAACTTCATGATCTTGCGACATGGCAATATCCACAAGACTTTTGGCTGCAGGGTGAACAATTTCCAACAAATTCATGATTGTCGCTCCATCATTTGAGATGCTCACATCGCGGCCGTTGTGAATGAGCTTGTCCATTCCACACGGACCAAGAGTTGTCTTGACAGTATCAACCACATTCATACAGGCGTTGATGTTGCTGATCAACTGAGGTTTGCCTTGGGATGTATCGGTTCCCTCCCGAAGTAAAATCAGTTGAGGTTGAATCATTTCCTGTAAAATATCTTCTTACAGAGTTTTTTTTTTTTTTTTTTTGCACTCAATTGATGTTAGATGGTTGTTCTTCCTTTGTTTTTTTTTTTTTCGTTGAACGTTATTTTTCCTCATTGCACAATGGCACACAATAATAAAAGGGAAGATAAAATAATAATAATAAATAAATATTGTAAAGAATTTGCTGTAAATATGAAGACGGTAGATATCGAATTGCAATTTTCAAGCTGACACAATATCAACAGACAAAAAAAGGAACACATAAACTATATGAAAAATAAGGCTATATACATTACCCACCATTCATCCATGCTTACACACAGAAACACATTCCATTAAAAGAATTGCGGAATTAACTATCTTTCGTTTGATTACTTTTTCTCAATCTCTTCTCAGAGAATATTACCACCGTCTATAAAAAGAAATACATGTTTAAAGGTTTTGGAGAAGCGAAAAAAAAAATTCAGACTCCAAAGGCGCGTCCTCTTCTAAATCCGTACAGTGTACCGAGTTTCGAGTGCGATCAATACCATATTTTGAACGAATAGTGTGAGGAAATAACACATGGCAAACCTCAGGGTCATGTGGCCCACACACGGCGCGAAGAGCTGTTACTGCATTTTCAGCGTATACCTCTATTGCCCAACAAGGCCCGCTGGACATTTGCTCTACGAGTCTCTTGTACTCTGGTACAACACCATTATACACCTCGAGAAAATCTTCCGCATCGGTCAAACTTAAAGTATACATCCCCAAGGCGGTAATATAAAAGCCTTCATCAATCAAACGCTGAATAATTGCGCCTTGATAGCCACTTGTTATCGCATGGGGCTTGATGACACAAATCGAGCAATTTTTCATCATCGCAGTTGTTTTCCCCGGACCAAAGGCAACATCAGAGAGTAAACCCACATCTGTGGGATTTGATACGACAACAGTTACATTTTGAAATGCCTCATTTAACAAAACAACTTTTTCAGCAGCTTCTGATCCCTTGACTAATATGACAATGCATCGGCTAGAAATCCCAAATTGCAAGCACATATTATCCGGCAAATCTACTAAACGGATGTTCTTTATCCGTAGTCCCTGTGAGATAATCTTATCAACAATCGTTCCCACAGAACGAAAACCGTTTTCTGTAATAATTAGAATAAACTCCCCCATTGCTGCCGAAAAGTGTTGCCGCGTTGCTTCATCTCCGTAATCCACAAGCTTTAATGAACGAGAAAAAATATTTACAGTTGCTCCAATAAATAATTCCTGTACGCCTAAGGAAGGATAGGCACAACGTTTAAGAAACACTCGCTTTGTTTTAAGGTCATGCATTTCAATTGTCGCGTCTTCTGTGTAGTAAAGAAGCAAATATTGACGAGTAAGATTTGCCTGTGGGTCATAGTAATCCACTTTAAAGGCATAACGAGAAGTAGTTGTCATTCCTTAACAATGAATTCTACTCCAAGACGGCTACAAAACAATATAAAAGTTAAATAATAATAATAATAAACTTCTCTTATTGTAAAAAGAGATCCCCTTCTACAAAATAAATATAAAATGGCATAAGAATACCCAAAATTACGCGCATATATATAAAAAAAAATCCACATAATATCAGATTTCAAAAATCAAACAGTAGCAGCAACAAAAAAACAACAAAAGAAGCTGTAATATTGTATTCTTCCTGAAATAACAAACCTACCACAAACCGCATATATATATTTAATTAAGAGACTGATAAACCTTACGTTGAGCAAGGGGCTTTATATCATCATGTTTTCTTCGGGATGCCTCCTTGACAAATTCACGCTTCTCTGCTTTCTTACCTCGCAACTGTGCTCTGCTAATTGCCTTCGGAGTATTACGCTGATTAGCAATTCTCCTTACTTCCACAAATCCGGAATACCTATCCTTTAGAGATCGCATATAATTAAAGCTACTTCTTTCAGGTCCTCGTAACGGACGCACAGGCTTGCTTGCATCAGCTTTCCAAACCCTAAGGATGGCATCCTCACTTCCACTGTATATGTAACTACTATCGGGAGACCACTTAACGGAAAAAACCTTGGCCATACGTTTCGTGTGATACATTTCAATAGAATTAGATTTTGTAGTTTGATGAATATCCCACATTCGAAGCGTAGCATCCAACGATCCTGCCACAAATTTCTTTCCGGTCGGACAAAAATCAACTGATGTTATACCATTAATATGTCCCTGAAAAACGCTTTTGGGGCGTCCAGGCACTCGCATGTCAAACAAATAACAGTTCCGATCATCTGAACCTGTTACAAAAGTGTTTGGATCCATGGGATTCCATGCAACACTCGTGCAGCACATTTCCATAATAATTTTAGAATGCGATGCTTTAGTTCTTGTATCATATATAAAAACACCACGATCAGACATACAACAGGCGACCAATTCGGTTTCCACCTTGTTAAATTGACAACAAGAGACTGTGTCATCACCCCATGAAAAACGCTGAAGAGGTTGTGTCCTGTTAACATCCCATAAATGCACAGCATCAGAAGAAGTTACAAAGATAGACTTATGAAAGTGATGATCAATGGATGAAAAAGGAAACTCACCGAGGTATTCAGCCAACGGTTCAACCTTCGAATCATCAGAAGGAAAATCCAAATCCCACATTTTAACCACCTTATCACGGGATGCACTAAAACAAGCAACACCATCAGTAGATAAAACAAGTCCATCAACGGAATGTCGATGTGCATCAACAATTGCTTTTGGTCGCTTCGTAAAAACATCCCACACTATTATACCCCCATCAAACGCTCCACTGACCACGGTTGACAGGCTGGTGTAGTCTACAGCAACTGATTGAATAGTATCGTGATGACCGGAAAGAGCGCCAACAAATGGTTTTGCAAACATTCGATCAAGCTTTGCTGCACGAATCGCACGCGTGAACTCTGTTTGTTTCGCCATTGGATTGTATTTTGTATCAAAATTACGATTGACTCGTGGAACTTCGCCATTTCGATCTTTGGTCCATTCCAAATGCGACCGACTGATGGTTTTCACCTTCACCATTTTTTTTTCCTTTAAAAAGAAAAAAAAATTGATTCTTGCAAGAGACAAATAAACAAATAAGCAAATAAATAAATAAATAAAAGAAACTTCTTATTTTTAGTGTCCCAAATTTAAATAAATAAATAAAAGAATAATAATAATTAGCAATAATAATAATAAAACAGTAATAAAATTTTTTTTTTTAAAAAAAAAAGAAAATTAAAATCAACAATGCAAATACAGGCAAATAAACTATAAATAATAATAGAAAACACACACAGGCAATGCACCAGGAAGAATAAAATCAATGCGGGAAAAAAGCTGCTGTTTTTGAAATTGTTCTATATCACATCCTCCAGATTGCCATGATCAGTAAAAGGAGCCAGCATCTTGTTCACAAATTTTTCGTAATGAATAACGCCATTCTCCTCAAAACCTTGAATTAAATCACGAAATTCTTCTTCGGTATACTTTTCTCCCATTGTTGTCATAATATGACGAAATTCTGCAACAGACACAGTACCATCCAAATCCTTGTCAAAAACTCGAAATGCCTCCTTGACTGCTTCTGGGGTATCCGTCTTATCGTCATGTTTTGCAACAAGTGCTTCATAACCAGCCATATCAAGATCAGTCACAGTATTCATGATTTCCTTTATCCTTTCCTCACTCGGGTTTAGACCTGCCGCTCGAAGTGCAGTTGGAACAGAGGCTTTTGGTATTTTACCATCTCTTTGAAGGAGCTCAAAGGACTCCTTCATAAGAGCGGCGCGAGACATATTCTTTTTATGTATTCTAGTAAAAGGCATTTAAAGGGAAATGATATATATATATATATATATATAATATATATATATATATATAATATATATATATATATATATATATATATATATATATATATTAGGATGGAAAAAAGACAAAAAAGTGCACCCCCAAGCGCGGATATGGATCACAAAACATTACGCTATTTCCAAATACATTGCAAATAAGAAATAGATATTAGCTTATATATTATTATTTTGAAATATTATATATATATATATATATATATATGGAACAGTCAATGCATTTCTCTTTTTTTAAAATTTCAACACGATTTTTATCGCCTCAATATATTTCTTTATCTTTATCAAAAAAGTTCCACATCTCCTATTATCACCATCGCTAGAGAAAACCATAACCACCAGAATGCTCTCATAGTAGAAAAAATGCGTTCAATTTTCTCAAAGCGTTTATGAGCAGCACGCCAATTAAATTCCGCAAAATTTGCTGGTATTTGAATTTCTTTTTTTTCCATGTCAATAAAGTAGGGCTTACCAGGCGGCAATACACGCAGGCCTTGACCCTTTAAAAACCAACGATAAAGAAAGGCCGATTTTAAAAGACCCTGAAGAAATTTCTCTACGTCATCGGGAGTGACGTAATCAAGGTTGTCTTTTCGCTTCGGATCATCCCAAAAAGTTGTGTCATGCTCATTGAATTTAACTTCTGCTCCAACACGTATCTTTGCGTCTTGAACATTCTCCACTAACGCCGTCTGTTGTTCTTCCATACGAAGCTGAACAGCCTGAAGACGTGGAGCGACGGTATGTAGAAACGTTAGAACTTCTTGAACAGATGCAGTGTCAATGACTTTCACTTCTCCGGCAATCCAATCCACAGTAAATGCGCTACGCAGTTTATTTTTCCTACTTGGTAGGTATTTTTCAACAGAAATAGGATCACGTTCTTGAAGAGCCCAATTTGTAAGAGTCCCCAGTTCAATGCTTTTCTTACAAACGGGGAACTTCACAAACTGGATAGAAGAAGGATCATTTGTAACGTGAATAGACAAGAAAGAAAATGCAGGCACATTTTTCAGCAAGTTATCGTTATCCAAAAGCCGACGTGAAAAACTGTTATAGTCCGCGTCCTCGTCCCATGTCACGCGCTTCCATTTCATGCGTTTAGCTAATTCTTCTGATTCGTAAAACTGACTCAAGGAACGGGATCCAACCGATTCCTGAACACCTTCCAGTTTTTTCTCTCCTTCCTTTGATTCCCCTTCTTTCACATCCCGAAACATATCTCTGAATTCATACAAATAGTCCATAACTCCCTTTTCCAGTGCATATCTTTCTTTACGAAGCCGCGACAAAGAAGCTTTATTAGACAAAAGCCATTCCAAAACATCTGTCTGGAAGACTGTCGCCCTTGACGCCATGAAGACTATTTGAGCAAGAGATTCCTCTTCTACAATAATGAAAAGAGAAACAAAGAAAAGTCAACTAAATGGAGATTGAAACAAACCATAAATACAAACCACAACCGCGATCACGGCCCTGAAACGGCGACGTCATAAAAAAAAAAACAAAAAAGAAAAAGAAAAAAACAACAACCAAAAAACTACAGGTACATAAAAAAAACAAAAAACAGAAGAACGCGGCCCAACGATCCGGCCGTGCGGAAACGAAGCAACTTGCCAGAAGGACGTGCCCGGTCGCGTCGCCAAATCGGGAAACCGGGTGTGGTTTGCGGCGCGGCCTCCGGGAGCCGGGCGGCGCCGTAACCGTCCCTTTCGGGCCCGCTGCGGCCGGTCGCGTTTGGGAGGGAGGCTTATTATGTGTGAATCGTCTTTTTTATTATTCCTTCTTTTTAAATTTAGAATTTCATTTTTGCCTTGTCTATTTTTTTTTCTTAGAGAAGGAAAGGACAGATAGGAAAATAAATGGGTCTGGAAAAGCAAATTGTTTCGTTGGAGACGTTTTTTAGACACGTCAATTATCCACTTCAACCTCTACATTATGAAACAAAGGTGGTTTTGGACACTTTTTTTGAAAAAGGAGGGTTTTTAAATTTATGTGACTTGACATTTGCAAGCTATGGTACAAAAGGACGTGCTGGTGGGGCGAGAAGTTTGTCATGGATGGACATAGGGAATTTAAAACCAAATGGAAAAGATGCTTCAGCACTTTTTCGGCTTTTGGCTCCCGGTGGTCATTTGTGCAACTTATTGGAAGCCGTTTCTCTTCCTTCAAAGGATTTTGCAACCTGCTTAAAAAGGTCGTGGAAGGAGAATTTGGCTGGGGAATCAGAAATTAAGTTTCCGTTTTACACCTTTGACATACCTATTTCTGCGTTGTATTCATTATCGTATGAATTATTGGCGGAATCTGCTGATACAAATTGGTATACTCTTTCTCGTTCCCGTTGTCCGCCCTTGTTTCTTATTCCTTTTTGGAATCCGCCCCTTGCAACACGTTTTGAAGCCGAACATGGACAGGTGTTGACTTCTTTCCCATGTTCTCCTCTTTCCTACTTCATTTTGCGTATGTTTTTTTATCTTGTACGCAAAGTTGAGGAAAGTGGTGTTGAAATGGTTTGTCTTCCGCGCTTAGATACTGTGGGTAAAAGAGTTGTTTCGTGGCTTAATATTTTAATGGATTATTTTCGAGACGTTCCTTGTGTGGAGTTGCCATTATATCATCGGCTTTTGACGGCATATATTCAGTATTTTGTATCGTTTTCTTTTATTGAGCGTCTAAGTTCTAAACGTGTCTTGGAAGAAGCTCAATGGTCAACATCGGATGTGATGGCCGCATTGCTTCTTTCTGCACCAAACCTTCTATTTATGAAAGGTTTTCATCGGCCAGAGCTTGAGATTTATAGAAATTCTTGTAGAGATGTTTTTTCTGCAGCACTTTTATTTAAAATAATTCCATTTTTGACTGAGTGCATTCTTGCTCTTAGAAAAAGTGATTCGGAAGAATCTTTCGCAAATATGTCTAAATACTCTATTCTGCCTCAGAAAGAAATGCGCCTCGATTCTGCAGTTTCGTCAGCCTGGGATATTCTTTTTTTTGATCTTTCATTTTACCGAAACACTTTGATTGCCCTTCGTCAATCTTTGATTTCTTTTGAGAAATTTAGAGATTGTAGGAGAGAGCACTTTAATAATTCGCTTGAACTTTGGTATTTACTGATTAAACCAAGTGAAAATAAAGACGTACGAGAGACATATGTTGTTCATCATTATGAGATTTATAGCTTTTTCCTCATTGATGTTTTTTCCATGGTGTTGAAGAGCAGCTTTTTGGATTCTATCGATGTTGCAGGTGCCTCTATGTTGTTGCGATGCTTTGAAGTGTTTTCTATGGTTTCAATAAGAAATGTTTTTCATGAATTAAGCAGCAATGATACTTTTTCCCGATCGAGTATTTTAGATAACATAATTCAATACCTTACGTTAAATTGGGCAGATGAAGATGGGGCAGTACATATTGTTAAGGTTTTTGGAAAAGAAATTCTTGAATTGGCGGCTGATTTTTGTTTAGCAGTTGAATCACGAATAGAGAAGGGTGATTTGGATCATGCGGTAACTTTCCAATTAAAAGGTTTACTTGATTTACTTTTAAATGTATTTGAGGGTTTGCAGCCGGTAGTGGAGAAATGTCGACAGATGCATGCGACTTGTCGTAAGCCAAATGCAGATGTTCGTACTACTTCGGCACCTACTGAGATAAAAAGAAAATTGGATACAGAAGGGGAAAAGGAACTTTTTTTTAAAGGAATTCGACGTTCCTGTGGGTTTTCTGGACCGTTGAATCTACGTTTTGCTACAGAAAATGGACTTTTACCGGGCACTTATTATCCTACAGCGGGGACAAGTTTAGGCAACGAATTTCCATGTTTGCTTGCTGTAACAAGACTGTTAGATGCATTTTTTGAGAAACTTCTTGAAGTGTATTACTCTGTATGGATACCTAAATGTAGTAGGGGGCATGGGATGTGGTTACTTTCTTCAAGTAATTTTGCGTGTATAAATCATCCCGAAGAATCTGCTGTATGGGAATGTGTTTTCTGTGAAGAAGTTTATGGTGCTTGTTGCCGTTCCAATCCTTATGGACGGGATGGGAAAAAAATGGTTAGAGCAGAAAATTCTCAGTCTGATTTTAAATTTTGTTCAGAATGCTATGCATTTATTCCGACGAATACTGTTTTTTATACTTTGTCGATGTCAGGAACAGTTTTATGTCCAGAGTGCGCTTCACGTCCCTTTAAAAGGAGAAGTTGTCGTTTTTTTGCTGCGTATAGAACGTGGACAATTATTTGTATAAGTTGTCTTTTACTTACGTTCTTCTATATCATTTGAAACGATCTTTAAGAAAGAATTTTTTGTTTTTCCTATTTCGCTATTATTATTATTATTATTTATTTATTTATTTATTTATTTATTTTTATAAATAAATTAAAAAGAAATATAAACAACAACAAAATCGGAGAATGAACAAATATATCACTTTATTGTAAAAAGTTTGTTTCCTCTGATGGCTATTTTTTTTTTTCCCACGTATTTGTATTGCAAAATATTGCATCTTTTTTCTTTACGTTATATATAAATATATGCATTGGTTTATTATATTTCTGTTTCTTAAGATTTAGGGTGGAATTAATAATAATAACAATAACTCGCTTTATTTTGAAGGAAAGGATTGAAGGGAATAATTTTAAAAAGGCCAACAGTGAGTAGAGATGATTAAGGAGGAGTTGCCCCTTTTTCGAGCGAAGTTACCAGGCCTTTATACGGGTGGCGGCACAGGGCCAGGAGTTGGACCAGGATCCTATAATTTAACTTCCAATTTGTCCAAACCCATTCATGGTGAGGCTCCGTTTGGCATCACGAGCGAAAGGTTTTATTCGCATCATGGTACTGCCGTACCTGGCGTTGGAACCTATGATATAATTACGAATGATTACCGACGTGGTGACATCACTGTTGTTCCGTTTTTTTCTTCATTGGATCGTTTTTTTTGTCCGAGAGCTGATGAGGTTCCTGGCCCAGGGGCGTATCCTCATGATGGAAATAAGTGGGGTCGGTGTGGAAGGTCCCATGCCATGGGAGCAGCTTGTTCCAAAGGAGCTGAAAACTCATTTTCTATCGGTCCAGGCTCATATGACCCAAATTATGGTTCGGGTCGTCGGGCAAATTCAAGAGCTGCTCATTTTGGTGGTTATAGTGGTCGTGATGCTCCTCGGTTTAATGATATACCAGGACCGGGTCATTATGATATTGCAGCTCCAGATAATTCTCTTTATAATAATAAGCCCAGTTCAATGTTTTCGACAAAAACTTTGCGTTCAACATTTGGAGGTGACAGCGTGAATCCAGGACCTGGAAGTTATAATTTACCTTCCTATTTTCAATCTTTAGATGAATATCGCGTTGCAAATCCGGAATCCTTTTCGGCTTTTGGTTCTTCGGCGCCACTTCATGCGCCAGGACCCACTGATTCACCTGGTCCCGGTGCTTATACAGGAGATATTGCGCCGCGTCGTCCAAAAGCGCCTCCTAAAACAAAAAAAGCATGTACATTTGGTTCCGGAACAGGCCGAAATAGAATGCCGCCTGGGACAAACATCGGCCCTGGAGCATATGAGCCCACTAAGCCCAATAAACTGCAAAAATACCAATTGGCCTCTGTACCTTTTCGCTCCCAATCCCCAAGATTTCCTTCTTCAAAATCTACTGAAGTCGAAGGGATTTTTGAACCTCGTCGTCCTGTTGTACGTGTACCACTTCGTATTCATCCACCTCGACCGCGGGATAGTGCCATTAACGTTGCAGCAAAAATGAGCTCTAGAAAAGTTCCTTTAGATCCCGTTTATAATGTAAATTATGATTGGCCGAAACCTACGTGTACAAGCGGCTCGTATTTTGGTACTGCCCCTCGTTTTGAGAAGAAAGATTCTAAAACCTCCATTCCTGGTCCTGGACAGTATGATATTTCTGAAAAACCCTCATTGGGCGGGGGAGGATCATTGAATGGTACATGGGGAACAGATGGAAGGTTTACTTCTGGCAACGAGGTCGGCAATCCTGGTCCAGGACACTACCGGTACGAGAGTACCTTTTACAAAAAAAGCTTTAACTCCACCATTGGTTCCTCAGAAAAAATGTAAATTGAATATGGGCAGGTATTTTGCCTTTTTGTTGTTCATTTTTTTTTCTTTTTATTTACGAGTTCTCGTTGTACCCATTGGAATCCTAGGAGCAAGAGGGAAGGACAAAAAAGAAGGAAAGAATAGCCCAAATGTATTTCTTAATGGTTTCTTTTTTTTTCTTTTTTTTCTTTTTTATGGATGAACTTTATTACCTTTTCAGGATGTTTCATTTGTATTCATTTGTTTTTTATTTATTTATTGTAAGCGTATTTCTTTTTTACGCGTATTGACATTTTTCTTTCTTTTTTTTTTTTTTTTTTTTTGCTTACTTATTTAATTTATTTATTTTTTTCTATTAGTCAGTATTTTTCTGTTTATTATTATTATTATTATTATTATTATTATTATTATTATTATTATTATTATTATTATTATTATTATTATTATTTATTGGATAGTTAAATATACAGGTTATTTAGTTAGTTTGATGATACCTCGATTTAGGCCTTCTTCGAGATGGATTTCCCAGTTGCCGGAATTTGCACGTCGTGCTTTTCAGGTGGATCAGATGGAGTTGGATTCGGCCCTCTCACAGATGTACTCACTTTGTTTGAAGCCTTCTCTTGTTAGCAAAATGAGCAAGGCGCGAAAAATGACAAAAAATCATTATCATCGGGATGATCCCGCTTTCATTGTTCTTCAAGTACTCGCTCTAGTCATTACAGTTGTAGCTTACGGTTTGACGCTAAAAGGGGGCCTATTGCAGATTTTTTTCAATGTTTTGTACGAAGTTGGGGTAACGTACTTAATCACAGGTCTGATTATGGCGACGGCTGCCTGGGTGTTTGCTAATCGTTGTCTGATGAGCAATGGTGGACAGATGCATGAATTGCGTCGAGAAGTTGATTGGCACCACTCATTTGACATTCACTGCAATGGTTTTTTTCCTTATTTTATTTGGACAAGGGTCATACAATTTATACTATTACCGCTGCTCCTCAGGCCATCTTTTTTGGCATGTTTGGTTAGCAACTGCTTATATATGATTGGATGTGTGTTGTACGCATATATTGTGTTTCTTGGCTACTTGGAGCTTCCAATGTTGGTACAGCAACAACAATTGGTCTACCCCGTACCTGCCATTTTGTTATTTACGTTTTTCATCACTATTTTTGTCAGGTGGAACCTGACTCAGTGGACTCTGTCTCAGATGTGGCAAATTTAGTTTTTCCTCATCTATTTTTTTGTGTTTGCCCCGTGCTATATTTGCACATGAATCTCTTTTATTGTATTGGGGCGATTCTGAGAAGCATGAATGAAACAGAAAAAAAAAAAAAAAAAAAAAAAAAAAAAAGGCGAGGCTGTTCTTTGTGTCACGGTCTATATATATATATATATATAGAAAGAGAATGTGTGTGTGTGCGTGGGGAAGTTGAGTGATGGATTTATTTTTGACTGGAATTTAATTTTCATATTGAAATCACATGACGCAAAAAAAAAAAAAAAAAAAAAAAAAAAAAATGAATTTTTTTATTAAAAGCACTTTTTTTTTTTTCTAACTTGTGTATTACTTTGGGCAATTGTTACACTTACAACACTTTATGTACGTGCACTAGGGGCTGGGTTTTTGGTGTAGCTGAGGGGGCTGGAAAGGGGTGAAGAACAAATAGCAACGACAGAAATATATACTTAGCTCTAGTTATATATTGGGGAAAGCAAAAAAAAAAAAAAAAAAAAAGCGGGAGGTCGATATGTTTCGTCGTGGCTTGGTTCACCGGCGATATCCATTTAACAAGCGTGGTCCTCGTGAGCGCAAATCATGGAAACATCATGTTTTGACGGATCCCCCGAAGCCAATCCAGTGGCGAGATCCAAAAGTGTGGACAAAGGATTTAACTACAATGAAGTCTTTTGATGCCCCTCAATGGGATCTGTGGCAGAGTCGGGCACGCTCTGAAGATATTGATGAGGCGCTGCAGCCCTTCATGGACATGCCCCAGTCTCTCAAGGATCGACGCTACGATATTCCGTGGTGGGCAAATCCTTTTGGCGCATGGTACCTGCAGAACATTCTTTCAGTGGAATTGCTAAAACTTCCAAGTCGAACAAACGCTGAGAAAGTAGCAATTTATAGAAATCAAAAGCATTCCTTGTCGTCAAAAAAGAAAGGGGAAGCTGCCCAGGACGACGAGATTTTAGCCAACATCATCAAGGAGAGATGGAGGACGTTGGAGTTTGGTGATCGTGATGCAGGGTATCCCTGTACCTTTAGCGACTATATCCAATTCCTTAATGAATGGTTTAAGTCTCTCGATGAAGAGGGCATGCAAAGATTACGGGAGCACTTTGATAGACGGATTCGTCCGCTTTTGGCCGTGATGTCGCCAGTAGATATACTCTGGCTGGAAGCTCTGACACAGAACTCTCCTCATAATAAGGAACAGTTGCAACGTAGGATTGCGTTTCAGACAAGTTTGGGTACACCAGAGTTTTTTGATATGTCAAAACGACTTCGCTACGAAATCAATGAGGATTACAAGGTTCGTGATGAATTGGGTCCTGAACTTTTTGCGCTTTGGAGCAAGGCCCCTGAACGTTGGCCGCCGGAACGTCTGTCGAAGATGTATGGGCTAGACTTTACGTTGGTTCGCAAAATACTTGTGTGGCACCATTTTAAAGCGTGTTATGATGCCTGTGTAGAGCCAGACTGGACCTTGCCCAAGCGTCTTTTTGCCTTGGAATGGATCCGAGATGTTAGGGCACGTAAACATGGATTATTTTATGGGAAAATGCGTTTTGCCGAACAAAAGATTACTTTTTATAGTGATCGGTTCCTATTTCGTGACTTGGTGAATCGCCGAGAGGCAAGTTATGCCAATGTCTGGGAAATGGATGATCCCTATCGTTTCTTGCAGACTGAACAGGACTACGAAGACTATTGGGGTGACAACTATGATGTCTATCGCCGCATGTTTCCTGAGATGATTGGAAAGAGTGGCGAACCAGTGCAGCAATACGGACAAATGCCAGTTTGGACGGGGCCACATCGTCAGCATGCCAACAAATCTCAGCACAATTGGATGTTTGCTGAGATTGGCGTGAACGTGGGCCATGAGGCGTTGAAGAAGTTAGAGCTGGATCCTACGAACGAAAAACGCCGACGATTTGTCATTCGTCAGCCAGATGGCACTCTTCGCTCTGCAAAAATGTCAGAAATGCGGGCATGGTACTGGAAGGAAGAATGGGCGGATTTCCGTTTTTGGGCTCCTAACATGGAGTGGGGAATTGAAAATACACCCTCGCAGGAACAATATCAGGAGCACGTCCCGGACACTCCGGACGCGGACTTTCGCAAGCAGCGCCGCATTCAATCACGCCCAGTGAAATGGTTTTACGAGAGCCATTACACACGCACAGGAAATTTTGCGGGATTTCAACCTCTCCGTTTTATGCAGCGTCGCACGGAACGTGAAGTTCGTTGGCCTGACGTGATCAATGCGGCAGTGCAGATTCAGAAGCGAAAGCCGGATGCTTACATCTTTAAAGCTATTCCTGAGATTTAATTGTATTGCATTCGTTGAAAATGGATTAGCATTCACCGAGTGGGTGTCAATGAGGCTGATATCCGCTGAAGGGCGAATTTCTTTTTTTTTCTTTTTCTTTTTTTTTATTTTTTGTTCATCATGCTCTATCTATTATTTTGGCTTGAATTACCGTTGTTTGATGTGCAGCGCCTTTTTTTTTTTTTTTCTTTGTTGTTATGCATTTACGTTTCAAAATAAATAGAATTGTTTATATGCATATATTTTGTTTTACGTTAATTTTGTCGTTGCACAGATGAGTACTGAAAGCTTTGAGGTGCCACGCAATGAGGCTGTGGAGAAGAGTGGAAACGTCTATTCTCCTCCCCCATTTTCGTACTACGTGACGCGCAAAGAGGAGGATTCCGCAGACGAACCCATTTCGTCCACTTCCAAGCCGGGCAATGCGGGTCAAAACAAGGAAACCCTGGGTGGGGCGGGAGAACTTCCTCCCGGTGCGGCGGCCCAACCGTTTTCGGCGAGAAATGTTGGTCGTTTTCTTGAGCAACAGCGGTATTTGAGAGAAATCAACAGACCGCATACTATTTCATTATGGGATCAGGCTTGCGTGGGCCATCTATTTCCTGGTATGTTTGAGGGGACCATTGACGCCATGGAGTTATTCCATATTCTTAAGATGCTTGTCATGGTAGCCATTAACTCGGTTACAGTGACAGTCAACGTCTTTCACGGAACTACCTTGGTGAGCTCTCTCGAGTGGGCCAAGCCAATGTCTAGGGTTGTTTTCCTTATTGAGTTTTTGGTGGTCTATTTCTTCTTTCTTTTCCTTATCGTCGTCATACTACATGCTATAGCGTATGGTAATGTTGGCGCCAATCTTGCCGGGGATATCGCTGCTCTTTCGGAAAGAATCACCAGCTTCTCTTCTCTCCGTGTTGTGGCTATAGTTTCCCCAGACTTTGCCATTAATAACATTTTTCCCATAGTACAAAATGCCGTGTCCGTCTCTGAATATCTTAGGGCGGCTCTATTTTTTGTCTTATGGTTGTGCGCATGTGTTTTGGCGATGGCAGCAGTCGTGCTTAAGGTGACTCAGATTGAATTTGCAAGTACACTCAGTATCAGTAGCTGGACTTTTGGTGAGTTTATCCAACTTGTAGGTCTTACCATGAACTTGGCTCGTGTAAATGATTCCTACGAGACAGAAACTCAGGTGCTATTGGATGCGGTTCATCGCCACTTCTGCAGTCCTGGAATGCCAAAGGATAGTTTTAATCGTGTGGAGTGTTTATACACACGTCTTTGCGACTACTTATCTCTTCCACGCCCTAAGAAATACGAGTTTTTTGATGCGATCTTTGACTACCACTTTAAACTCGCGCAGGAACAAAAAAATATCCCATTGCCTATGAAACTGCGTAAGATGCTGAATTATTTGGCCTTTATACTTCGAACGGACAATGCGGTCTTACGCCGATTACTGCAGATGTCGCAGTCACCACTTCCTTTCTTTCAGATGGGGCGTGACGCCTTTTTTCAATGCTTCAATGAACACGATGAGTTGGGCATGCTGGTTGCGGTTTGGCGAAGTGATCCCGCATCGCTACCGGTGAAACTGTTTGGGATGGAAAATAAGGGCGTGTTTAACATCACCTACAAATGTGAAGATGGACGCCACGCGTGGGATGCGGATAACTTGTCTCATATTCTTTCCCACTCGGAGTCTGAGAAGAAGTTCCACAAGGATGTTGTTGATGCGTGCCTTTAACTTTTGTAAAAGGAAAGAAAAAATGTGCTCGCATCTGTATTATGCGATATAGATGATTAAAGGCAGTTTTTGGCGGGTGGTTTTTGCCGCTTTAAAGCTTCTTTCTTTCTTTCCTTTTTTTTTGTCGTTTTTTTTTTTTTCTTTACATATACACATACATATACATATATACCCAAACATTTTTCTGCCAATTTTTTTTTTTTTGCCTGTATGCGGCCTCAGTTTTGGTTCTGAGTGGATGTTTGCTTCGGAAGGAATGCGTGTGGTTTGCCGATTGTGTTTTATTGCATGAAATGTTTTTTTTTTTGCTTTTTTTAATTTTTAGGAGCTTGTGAAAAGAATGATCGCGGGAGAGCTGGCTAACTTAATTAATGTATGTTTATATCCTGATAAATGAATGCATTCTTTATGATACTTTCTACCGTATGAATCTTTTGGGAAGAACGCGACTTTGTAGGGGCAGGGAGCCGATAGAGGCCGGATAAGATTTTAAATTTTATTTTGCCATCCCACCCTAACCCCCTTTGATTCCCACCACGCGGCGGGGTATTGTGGTTGGAGGACCCCAAAGTCTGCCGCTTCGTAAGTAATAATACGTAAATCCCAACTGAGGACAAAGGACCATGCTGGTGGTCCACAGAATTCTATATATTGAATGAAAAGAAAAAATTGAAGCAATTAACTAACGAACCTTTTTTCCCTAACTTGTTTGGTTTCCATAGATTTTCAGGATCCTGCCAGCTGCCCGGAAGATTATTCTACTTGCCTTTACTGTGCCTCTTGATTTTCTTTTTTTTTTTTTTCCATCCGTCAAACGCGAACGGCGGCAGGAATTTATTTTGTGTGGGAACCTTTTGAAGCATTACGCATCGAGGAGGAAGGAGGAAAGGGGAAATAACAAGAGAAACAAACGGACAGTGTGGTGCTGGAGGGTGCAGCGGTGGTAGATGCAGTCGGAGGATGATCAGTTCTCAAAGCAGAATGGCACGGCATTGGAGCTTGTGGAGGAGTGGGAGAGTAGACACGGGCGGATTGCGGAATGGCGAAGGCTAAACACGGAACGGTACGGCTATCGCGCTGCATACCACGAGGCGGTCACGGAAAAGGATGATGTGCCTCCAGAGTATCTGCGCAAGCTGATGAAAGATAATGGTGATCTTAGCGGGAAAAGCTTCGGTACAGAGCGCAAGTTGTGTGTTGCGTTGTTGAAGTACATGCCATTGGCGCTCTACAAGTTGCTTGAGAATATGCCGATGCCCTGGGAAGAGACACGATATGTCAATGTTGTTTACCACATGGGAGGTGTGCTGACGCTTGTTGATGATACACCGACGGTAGCGGAACAGCTTTATCTGGCTCAGTGGGGTTCTATGTGGACAAGGATGCGTTCTCACAAGGTGGAACTGCAGCAGGAGGGAGGAGCGTTTCGTCGCATGATTCATAAAGGCAATGAAAACGAACCACCCATAGAGTATGGGGATTACATCATGGACCGTGAGCCCCCAGAAGCCGTGCATGATGAGCTTGATGAAGAGGATTCTGCTGCCATTATTGATTGGTTCTATGATCCCTTTCCCCGTTTGGTGCACCCAAACCAAATTCGTGGACCACGTCGACCCAATGGATATTATTTTTCTATTAATGTTGTTGAGTGTCTCTTTCGTAGTGCCTCTCCAATTCTACCGACTTTGGATGATCGCAACTACTACTATCTCTGGGACCTGAAGTCTTTTTACACGGCGAAAGCAATGCATCTGGCGATTCCACGTGCGCCCAAGTTTGAATCACCTCCTGCGGTGTGTGAAGAGGATGAGGATTGGACGGAATTTAATGATCTTCGGCGGATAATTCACCGCGACGATCCGCGCAGGCCTCGATTCACGATGCTAACTGAACGGCAGATTGCATTTCCTTTTTTGTACGGCAGTGTAGTGGAGGCAGTGACGGTGGCGCCATATCATTATCCCGCCGAGATTCGTGTGGAAAACGAAGACCCTGCGCTTCCTTGTTTCTCGTGGAACCCCTCCATCAACCCTATAAAGGCTCTTAAACGGAATCATGCCGAAGTAACGGTGACGACTACGGATGTGTTGTGCTCTGTGGCGCTGCAGCACGTGCAGGATGGGGAGGAATTGGTGAAAACGGAAGAGGGAATATGTAGGGTGCAGCTTCCTGCGAATTTTGCTCCTTTTCTGGAAGATCTTTCTCTGGAGGATGCGGACACCAAACAAGCCATGATGTTAGCATTCGCACCTGCGCCCTACAACAGGTTTGAAGGGGAAATGAAGCGTCGTGTAGACATTCCTGTTGCGGAGCATTGGTGCCGGGATCCTCCCACTTTGGTCACAGGCGACACACGCGATAAAACTCTTCGAAGTTATACACAACTTCTGAAGCATCATGTCGCAAAGAATCTTCGACGAAACCGGCTCCAGGCGCGGAAACGACATAGGGAAAATACGGAGGAAGTATTACAACCTTCCCGTAGATTAGATGAGCTTGGTAGACTGAAGTTTTTCCAGAAAACGAAGGTTGACTGGATGGAAGCTGCTCTTCAAGTTATGCGACAGGGACACAACATGTTGGTACAACTGATCAATGTAAAGTGCCTACCGTATGTTCACATTGATTACAACTTTGAAGCCAAACCCACTCGTACATTGACAACAAAGGAGATAAAGAAGAGCCGCCTTGGCCCAGCGTTTCATTTGATTCGTGAGCTTTTGGGGTTTATGAAGCAACTCATCGACATGCACGCTATGTATAGGCTTGGTAAAACAGATGCCTTTCAACTAGCAGACGCAACGCATTACCTCTTTTCACACCTTGGGCGCTTGACCGGCGTGTATCGGTACAAATTACGGGCCATGCGACAAATCAAACGAACCCGAGACTTAAAGCATGTTCTTTACAGCAAATTTAATGTGGGAGAGGTGCTGAGGGGTCCGGGATGTGGCTTTTGGGCTCCGGCGTGGCGTGTATGGGTGTTTTTCCTGCGTGGGATGACGCCATTGCTGCAGCGCTATTTAGGCAACCTGACGGATCGTGTCCTTCGTGGGCGTGAGTCTAAAGGCAAATATGACGGAAAGCGCATAACACGACAACGGGTGGAAACGGATAAGGACGTAAATATAAAGGAGGCGTTTAGACGTGAGCTTCGTGAGATGCTTCCTGAAGATGTGCGTGCGGATGTTATTCGGACGATGGATCAACATATGAACGAGGCATTTCGTCACTGGCGAGCTGGTCTCCAATGGTCCGTGCCAGGTCTGGCTAGGCCTTTGACGGAGCTGGTCAACAAGTACGTCAAGCTTCGTGCGGAGGAGTATATTCGCGTTACACAATACCAGAGGAAACGCATCAATGAGGGTGATACTGTAGACAAACAGGCTTTTATGAAGAATCTCGGTCGTTTAACGCGTCTAAAGCTCATGGAGGAGCAAGAACGCCAACGGGCATATCTGGAGGGAAGAGATGCACTTGTGATATCACCCCAAGAGGCGAAGGAGATTTACCGCATGATGGCAAACTGGCTTACGGATCGCGGATTTAAAAAAATTGAATTTCCTAAAGTATCAAGACCCGCCGAACTGCGACTACTGGAGCTTTCATTAAATCGTCTCCGTGATCAGCATAACATTGCGAATCGACTTACTCAGGCTCAACGTGAGGAACAAGCACGCATTGAGGAAGCCTTTAATTCTCCTCATGAAACTCTTTCAAAGATCATTGATTGCCTGGCACGTGTGCGTCGTTTCAAGAACGTTGAGGTGGAGTACATGGATACCTTTTCAACACTCTATCCTATATACAATGTGGTGCCATCTGAAAAGCTTGTCGACTCCTTTTTGGATCAGTATCTTTGGTATGAAGCCATGGATCAACAGCGTTTGTTTCCCAATTGGGTGAAACCCTCTGACATGGAACCTGTACCTGTTCTCTTGTACAAGTGGTGTCAAGGTATAAATGACAGTCCTAGTCTTTGGGATGTTACACGGGATGAATCGACAGTCTTGTTGCATGCCAACTTAGAAGATAGCTTCTATGATAATGTGGACTGGAATTTATTTCGTCCTCTCTTGGAAATGGTGATGGATAAAACACTGGTGGAGTACATCGTTAGCCGGCATGACGTTGTCGTGGAATTTAAAGACATGAGTTATCAATGTCGGAAAGGATTATTGCGTGGGTTTATGTTCTCTTCTTTCTTGTCGCAGTATTGGGGTCTCGTTGTAGACGTCCTATTACTTGGGACGCAGCGAAGCCAAGAAATTGCAGGACCTGCCAGGCGACCAAACCCATTTATGACCTTTATGCGAGATCCATTGCTTGCCACATCGCATCCCATTCGTGGATATTGCCGGTATAAGAATGAGGTATATGTTCTTCTCAAGTACACAAAAATAGAGGCGGACGATGTGCGTCGGCGTTATTTGGATGAAACGAAACATGATCCTGGTCGACGCTCCTTAAATGCCTCTGTGTATGGATTTAAAAATGCCAATCAGTGGCCAAGAGATGCAAGGATGCGTTTATTTCTTAATGATGTGAATCTTGCTCGTGCAGTTTTATGGGAATTCCGTGGACGTCTTCCGCCCAGCATAGCTGAGATGAATGAATCCAACACATTTGTGAGCGTGTACTCCAAAGATAATCCCAACCTGCTATTTGACATGGGCGGGTTTTCCGTACGAATCCTACCAGTGTGTCGCACAGAAGAAGAGGTGTTGGAGAATGAATCGACATGGAATCTGCAGCACGCCAAGAGCAAAGATGTCACCGCACGGGCCTTTCTTCAAGTTGCTCCCGATCATGTTAACCACATACGAAACAAGGCTCGCCGTGCTATCATGATGGTGGGCAGTTCCACATTTCAGAGTATTGCGGCTAAATGGAATGCACTTGTTACTGAGATTGTGCCATATTACCGAGAGGCGATATTAGGGACAGACAGCCTTCAGAAGGTGCTTGCCAGAGCAGAACATCGAATGCAGTCCCGTGTGATGATGGCATTGAATTCAAGGTCAAAGGCTCGATTTCCTCCGGCAATGTTTTACGCGCCAACAGATCTGGGTGGACTTGGAATGCTCTCAGTGGGTCATTCTCTTATTCCCGCCCGTGATCTTATCTACTCCAGGACAACCAGCACAGGTGTGCAATTTTTTTATTCTGGCCTTACAAATGCCGATGACATTCCCATCCCTAATGTGCTGCAATACTATACGCCATGGGAGACAGAGGTTCGGGAAAGCGTTAAAGCATGGACAGAATTCAGCGTGCGCGATAGGGAGGCTAAGGCGGCTGGCACACGGCTCTCTCTTGACGATATTGAGCCCATCATCAACAAGGGTATCCCGCGAATTCGGGTTCTTTTTTCTCGTCATGCCAAACTTTTCCAGTTTGATAAGGGGTTCCGTTGTCGTATGGAATTTCAGCGTTTCCTTTCTGGTAAGTACCTAAAGAACTGGTGGTTTCACCCCGAGCACGATGGCAATATATGTGGTGGTGTATTAGAGAGATATCGTGTGGACATAATCATTGCGCTGGGCGGCGTGGAGGCCATTTTGGAGCACAGCCTGTTTAAAGGGACCGGTTTTCCGTCGTGGGAGGGCATCGAGTTTAATCGCTCTGGTGGCTTTGAGAACTCCAAGAAGGACAGTAAATTGGCTAAGCAGCAACGTGCAGGTCTCGCCAATGTACCCAACCGACGCTTTGCGCTCTGGTGGTGCCCAACTATCAATCGTGCCGATGTACAGGCAGGATTTGAGTCCAAAATTGACACCACAGGCGTGTTTATGTGCGGTAAGCTTGAAACGATTAAAAAATCGCTGATAAAAATTTTTAGTGGTTCACTCTGGGAAAAGTGCCATGGGGCTGTCGTTAACGACATTGCCAGCAAAATGAAAGATGCCATGGCAGATTTGGATGCCGCCTCTGTGACGTTGCAACAGCAACACCCGCAAAAATCCTACACCTACACAAGTTCTGCGCCAGATGTTGTTATGGTTTCTAATTCACGTTGGCCTGTGACGGCCAAACCGACAGTACTCTCAGATGAAGCTGGTGATGAGTATCGTTCTCATTTAACGAGCAAATTTTGGATTGATGTCCAATTGCGTTGGGGCAATTATGACAGTCACAATATTGCAGAATATACGAGGAAGAAGTTCTATGAGTATTCATCGGCCAAAATGTATCCATTTCCTGCTGGGATTGTAGTAGGGGTTGATTTGGCGTACAATTGTCATTCAGCCTTTGGGTATTGGATCCCCCAGCTAAAACCATTGATGGTGAAACTCATGTCGGCCATTATGCGACACAACATTGCTCTTAATACCTTGCGTGACAGAATGAAGCGGGAATTGCAGCTTTTCAGTTCTGCCCCGACGGAAGCAGGGTTGTCCGTGACGAATATTGCAGAGCTTTTTTCAGAGGGAATGCGGACATGGATCGTGGATGACAGTGCCACCTACGTTACAAGTGAACAGCCAACAGCAGAGGGAGGAAGGAAGTTTCGCTCAGAGAATGGAGCTGTGTTGCTGTTTGAGCCCACAACAGGCCAATTAAAGCTCAGTATTGTACACAAAAGCGTTTTTGCCGGACAAAAGCGACGAACAAAACTTGCTCGTGAAAAGGCTGCGGAGGAAATTGCTTCGTGGCTTCGAAGCACACCCGCAACTCAACGACCGGGTAAGATTATAGTAACCCGCTCACGCTTCCGTCAAACCCTACATAACATGCTTGTATTAGATTACCCGAACATTATTATTGGTCAGAGCGACCTGAACCTTTCTATCCCCATGGTGTTACGTCACAGTCGTCTGGTGGATTTGCGTATCTCTGCCACGGAAAGCAAGGGATGGGAGTTCTGCTTGTATGATGATTGGCTGCAACAGTTTCAACCAGCGACATGCTTCAACCTTCTCAACCTCATTCTTCGTGGGTATCATGTCAATCTTAACCGGACTCGGGAAACATTGGTGCCGGATTTACATGTGGAGGTGCATCATTCGCACTTTTGGCCCACGTATACCCGTGAGGAGTGGGAAAGGGTGTCAATACGTCTACAGGAGATGATTATTGCAGACTCTGCAAGACGCATGAATGTCAGTCCGAATCAATTCACTGAGATGGAAAAAAAGGATATTCTCTTGGGGAAGAAGATGACAACAATTGAGATACAGGAAGAAGAAAAAAAAGAACTTGAGGAGATGAGGCGGACCAAATTAATACAAGAGCAGACGGTAAATGTGACAGTGAAATCGGGCGAAAAAATCCAAAAGAAGATCAAGGCAGCTTTTGATTTTGGGAACTCCACGACGTCCAGCAATTGGCGGACTCGATCTCTTGCTGACGCAGCAGCATTTGACGAATCCACAACCATAGAGATTGATGCCTTGGGTGCTGTGGCCAGTAGTGATCAGCTCATCATCCCAATGGAAACTTTGAAATTATTTATTCCGTGCTGTGATGTGCAGGCGCAGTGCTGCGCATATCTTTTTGGCCAAACCCTCCCTGAAGCACCGAATATTAAAGAGGTGCTGTGCATTATGGTGCCACCCCAAAAAGGTTCTGCGGTGGAATGTACGACACCAGTGCACATTCCGCATAAGCACCCGGCTCTTGTGGAAAATCATCTTTCTCTTCTTGGTGTTCTCCGGTGCGGTGGTGGGGAACCCGCTCTCCACTCAAGAGATTTGGCGCTTCACGGTCGGCTTTTGGCATCCAACGACGAGCTCCAGACGGAAGGGCTTGTGACAGCTGTTATGGGTATTTCCCAAGACGGCCTTAATATGCGCTGCTACACCACCACAAGGGAAGGAATCTCATGGGCCTTGGAGAACTACGCGAAGGCGCTAGAGCGGGAACCAACGGAAGTTGCACCAAAACACTTCGCGCCGTGCCGAGCCACACTCTCTGAAGATCTTCAAGGCTTTTTACTTGTGCCTACTGGAGGAGATTGGAACTATGCCTTTAAAGGGGCTACATGGCGTGAATCCACGGAGTTTGATGTTAGTGCGGATATCCCAGTCTTTTTTTTTGCCGCTCAGCATCGCCCGGACCACTTTTTAAATTTTGCTCGTCTCTCCGAGGAAGAAGAAACGATTGATATGGCGGACATGGATGATACCATGGCCTAGTTATTGTCGTTGGACGCGGTGTGGCATGCTCACGGGGAAGGGGAATGGAGATTTCATCACCATAGTAACGGCTTGAAGCGGGAGGAAAAGGTAAACTAGCACAAATCATTTGATTTTTAATGATGGAATTGGCATGCAGTTTCCTCTTTAATTATATCAATATATCTTCTTTTTCTTTTCTTTTTCCCGGTCTTTAACGTAATTAAAATATCTTTCTTAGCGCCGTGCTTCCCCCGTTTCTTAGTTTGCTTCCATGACTTCATTTCCCCACTTTGTTTCTTTTTCTTATATGTGTATATATATGTATACATCTACGAATGGGCATTTTTCCTTCCTTCTAAAAGAGCCCACACAGATAATTTTAACAGTATTTTTGAAAAATAGGCACTGGCGAATTGCCAAGAGGGAGACGACAGTTATAAACAAAATGTCAGGGGAGGCAAATTATGAAAAGCCGGACACCTCAAATTGGAAGTTAGCAGACTTTGAGATGGGCGACACGTTAGGGACGGGTTCTTTTGGTCGCGTGCGCATTGCTAAACTGAAGGGCACCAATGACTATTATGCGGTGAAGTGCTTGAAGAAGCGGGAGATTTTAAAGATGAAGCAGGTCCAACACATCAGCCAAGAAAAGCAAATTTTAATGGAGCTTTCACACCCGTTCATTGTGAACATGATGTGTTCCTTTCAGGATGATCGCCGGGTGTACTTTGTGTTGGAGTTTGTGGTGGGCGGGGAAATGTTTACTCACCTTCGCTCCGCCGGTCGGTTTCCAAACGATGTAGCAAAGTTCTACCACGCGGAGATTGTGCTTGCCTTCGAATACCTGCACTCGAAGGACATCATCTACCGTGACCTGAAGCCGGAGAACCTTCTGCTGGACAGCAAGGGCCACGTGAAGGTGACTGACTTTGGGTTTGCGAAGAAGGTGCCGGAACGTACCTTCACGCTGTGTGGGACACCGGAGTACCTTGCGCCCGAGGTGATTCAGAGCAAGGGTCATGGGAAGGCCGTGGACTGGTGGACGATGGGCGTTCTGCTGTACGAATTTATTGCTGGGTATCCTCCGTTTTACGACGACACGCCGTTCCGCACGTACGAGAAGATCCTCTCTGGGCGCTTCAAGTTTCCGAGTTGGTTTGATGCGCGTGCGCGGGATCTTGTGAAGGGGCTTCTGCAAACGGACCACACGAAGCGTTTGGGCACACTCAAGGGCGGCGTAGCGGATGTGAAGAATCACCCGTACTTTCACGGTGCCAACTGGGAGAAGTTGTATGCGCGATACTACCCTGCCCCGATCCCTGTGAAGGCAAAGAGCCCTGGCGACACGAGTAACTTTGAGCGTTACCCTGAAAGCCAGGAAGATCGAGCGGTGCCGCTAACCGCTACGCAACAGGCGGAGTTTATTGGGTTCTAAATGTTTTTAGTTTTATAAACTTTTTGTATGTACTTTTCTTTTTAATTCTGTGTATATATTCTTCTTCTTGTTTTATTTTGCTGTTGCTCTGTACCAGGTGAGCTTACTAAGCGGTCTGCTAAATGTAAATAAAAAAAAAAATAAGAGTGAGAAGAGGGCCAAAGTTTTTTTTGACCGTGTTTTATTATCATCTCAGGGCATGCGCATTCAAATGTGTGTTGCGTAATTTGCTTTTTCCAAAGGCATCCGCTAATGGTTGAAATGCTTTCATATTGTTTTTTCATTTTATTTCATTTCTTTTTTTTTTTTTTTTTTTTTTTTTTCTCCCTTTTGTGTGGCTGTGCGAATTATATGTTTTGTTTTCTTTTTTGTGTTTGTGTTTTTGTGGTTCTTGTGCTTTTTTTGGGGAGTGCGATTCCATTTGTGTGCGTACGGATTCTTCTTGTGCTGCCCCAATATGGAATTGCTTTTATTTGGTTCCGCCACCCCCTCCCCGGCAGAAGAATAGAAAGGAAGAAAAGTAAAAAATACGAATGCAGAAGAAAACAGAAGGATCAAAAAAAAAAAAAAAAAAAAAAAAAAAAAAAATTACGGGGAAAAATAACCGCTACGAATGCATGCAGAACTAAAAGGCACGGACATCAATTGGCGAGCATGTGGTCTGGAGGTTTTTGTTGTGTGTGTAAAGTTCCTGTTTTTTTTTTTTTTTTTTTTTTTTCCTTTTGTTTGATTTTGTTTTTAGTTAGTTTTTTTTCTTTTTCTTCTTTTTTTTTTTTGTTTTGTTCAGTGAATAGCGAATGAAATTGGATGAGATGTCTTGTAATGCTTTACATTCCGAGAGGTGCATTGGGTGCAACTCGAGGGAGTAGGAGTGAGCGGTGCACTCTGATGTAGATAACGGTGTGATGTCTTGAGGACTGTGGGGTGGAGGGAAGGTGGGGCATTTGTTCCGAGGTAAATGAAGAGTAAATAGACGAATTCCGAGGTTTGACCACGTGAGGTGAGCGTGCGATTGTATTCTATACCTGCTTTTTTTGTTTTCATTTCGGGGCGCGCAAGCACCATATTGGAGTATGTCTCTTTCTTTTTTTCCCTCTGTGCGTGTACCTCACACCCACTCTTACTCTCTATCTGTGCGTGTGTATTTTTTTGTCGAGCAGTGATTCTCAGGCCATGCGTGGGAGCGAGCGAGGGGACAATGAACAAAACTGCCCACAAAAGAAGGGGAAACAAAAAGAAGGACATAAAAAAGAAATGGAAGAATTTTCTGTTAGAAGCGTTCCATGAAAGCAGGAGAAGAAGGGAGGGAAGACCTGAGACCAGTGCACCACGCGCTTCACTGGGTTCTGTGGGGACGCATTTCTGCTGTCTTTTTTTTTTCCTTTTTTTTTTCTTTATTTTGATTTCAAGAATTGACAAGAAAAAAGTATCTGCTGGCGTGAAATAATAACAAAGAAAATAAAAAAGAGAATTGTGAGGAAACGGAAGATATAAAGTCGATGTATGCTTTTATGGGTTTCTTGTTTGTTTCATTGCAGTCTATGGGGTGATTCAGCTGGGTATGGGCGCCAGGAGTGGTGCGTTGCTTCTTCCTCTTCCTCTTCTTCTTTTGTCCTTTTGAGATGTGCTTGAGGTGCGTGGTGAGAAAAATGGTGTTGTGCCCCTTCTCAACTTTATTTTCATTATTATCATTATACTTTTTTGACTGTGTTTTATTTCCTTTTTTTTTCTTCTTGCAAGGCCATATAGTTGGTATCATTGAACGTGCAGTGGGGCGGGTCTTTATCTATTTTCACGCCTTTGTAGAGCTTCCCTGAGTGTTGTCGTCCAGATTATATTGTGCCGATTTTTTTTTTTCTGCCTGGGCTTTTGAGTCTCTGTCTTCTTGTTCCGCTCTTGTCGATTAATTACTCGCCGTGTGTGGCGTGTCTTCTATTTTGCGACTGGGATCAACGAGGAGGCTGTATGCCAAATGAATGGACCACCGAGGCGTCACTCACGGTGTCCCGATGACACAGACAATTTGTTCCTACGGAGACGTGTGTGCGTGGAAACTCCTTCTTTCATGGATGGTGTGAACTCTGTGGAGCGACGGGGCGGACTTTCAGAAGCGGAGTGGAGGCAGTTGTACGAACGCGTGATGCCAAATGCATGCACTATGAGTGATTTTCAACGTTTGGTTCTTGAGGGAAAGTCACATGACCATTTCTTTGCAAAGGACCTGCATAAATTAGTGATGGAGGTTCGAGTGATCCTTGCAACCCACGGTAAGCTGAGGATGGCGGCTAACTTGGCCGTGAAGGGGCGTAAAACAGTGCTCGCCCATGGGGTCGCGACTGCATTGAAATTGTTAGAGTCTGAGCGGAGCCACCTTTTTTCTGAGGATATTTGTGGAAAAGAGGTGAATGGGTGTGGCGGGTCATCGTGTAACATCTCCTCTAGGGCACCCGAACGAACAGCTGTGGAGCCGGTGAACTCAGCAACAGTTTTACATCCTTCGACAAGCAGCACTGACCTTTTGCGGACGCATCAGCCGTCTAGGTGCAACACCAGGACTTTGGACCAGCCCCCACTTCGGGCGGGAGTGGGCGAGGTTTGTGCAGAACCATCTGTCTCGGAGCATGGGACAGATGAAGAGGTTGTATTGATGAACAATTCAAGTTCTCCTTTTACTCGAGTGCTGAGCGTAGTGAAGCGGTTTCAATTACGTTTCGGTAGCATTCCATTGAGGTTTGAGGTTCCCATAGAGTTTTTGGACGCCGTTGTATCTCGACGTCTTCGGGTACAGCTGACTCCGTTTCGTCACCCGGCGGTTCCTGCGCGATGGCCGACGGCAAAAGACATTGTCGTTTATGTGAATGATCAGTGCGTTATGACACCGTGGAAACGTTCATGGCCTGAACGTCGCATGGAGGTGGCGAAGACATTTCTTGTGTTAGACATCACTCAGTTTCTCAATCGAGGTAGTGCCTTCCAAAGGCTACAGATCAACGTTTTTTCAAGGGAATATTTTAGCCAAGTCGCATTGATGGTTGTCCAGCCAGTGACCCCTGAAGAGGTAATGAATGCCTTAGTAAGACCTTTGTGTAGTCCACAGGAGGAGACACGTGATGCGGCAATTTTTGATCTTTACAGAAAAGTAGTGGAGGACGAGGATGAGGATGCAATTTTGGGCGAGGTCGAGGTGGACGATCCTGTGATTACGAGTAAATGCCCTATTTTGCAAACGCGCATTAATATTCCTGTTCGTGGCTCACGCTGCCAACACCTCCAATGCTTCGATTGTCTCTCATTTTTGCTTAGTTGCAACAAGGGCTGTTATTGGAATTGCCCCTTGTGTGACGCGGAGCTTCGTCCATGCGATGTGGTGGTGGACACCATTCTCTGGCGGTATCTCCAAGAGATGGGTGATGGATGCCCGCTTCACTTGAGGCTAAAGAGCAAGCGCAGCATGGAGAATGAAAGGATACAAAAGGGAGACGATGCGGTGGAAGGCGTGATGGCGGCACCTTTTCGTTGGGTGCCGCATCGAATGGCGAGTGATGGGCATGGTGTCATTTTGGACGATCATGAGAATGATGACTGTGACAGCAGCGACGGGGGTGCGATGGTTCCCAAACGCCAAGTCTCTGGCTGCTTTCGCACAGGAGTCAACGGTGGCCGTGCCTTTGAGAAGGGGGGCGAGATGTATGGAGGAAAAGGGCTGGAAGAGACGAATGCAGACCTTGACAAACATTTGGGAACTGCCGAGTTTCCGATCGAGCTGTGAGAAGTAACATCGGCACTTATCATGCAGGAGGCTTAGCAGCAAAATGACAACGACAGCAACGTGAAGGGAGGAGAAGGGGGGAAAAAAGAATGAATAATAAAATAATGAAAAAAACGGAGAAAATAAATGACTAGGCGATGATATTTAACCACTTTTTCTGAGTGTTGTCGTTGTGTATTCTCCCTCTTTCTTATTTTTTTTTTTTTTTTTTTTTTGTTGCTGCGTTGTTTCTGTTTTGCTGTTGCTTCCCACCGCTCGGGGACGAACTTTCGTAAAAACGTCAATCCTTTTTTCCTTTCTTTTTTTGTTTTTCTTTCTTTAATATTGCTTCTTTCTGCCGCGTGTTTCTTCTGCCGGAATTCATTGTGGGCGTCAATTTCAATCGCAATCTGCACGGCAGCGACGGTGGAGCGGAAGGTAACGTGGAGGTTTTTGGCCAGGGGCTCGTCCTTTTTTTCCCGTTTCTCTCTGTCTTTCTGTCTCTGCCCTTTTAGCTCTCGAATAGATTATCTCTGAAGGAAGTGTAAGGGGGGTTAAGGTTGTGATTTTGTCTTTGGCGAATATCACAGAAAGGATCTTGACGACAAATTCCACACAGCGACATAGATTATCAGCGGCTTAACATTGAGCGCGTACGGGGTTTTTGGTAAATTTTTTTTTCCTTCGTTTTGCATCTTGTTTTTGACGGATATCCCCCACCAGCCACCACCGTTGGGAGCTTGGTTTTTATTGGCAGTAATCGACAACCCGCTCGGGCACGACGGACTGAACAGAAATGGGCGTCAACATTCGGTACACGCGTGCAGAGTTGCTGGCGCTGGCGCAGAAGCAGCATGAGTACAACCTCACTGCTGGAGCCTTGCAGAAGTTTAAGGTGATTGAGGCAGAGTCCATTGCCCCGGAGACGTCTCCGCCAGAGTCGCATCGCAACGACGCCGGTGGGCGAAAGGGAGAGGGAAAGAATGGAGCGGGCAGCCGCCGCGCCCCGAATACCGAGCGTTTTGCCCCTCCGGCACGCATTTCCCGGGGCAACAAGGACCAGGAGGCCTTTGAAGAGGGCTATAAATATGAACTTGAGCGTAATGCCATGAAGAAACAGGCACTACAGGAGACGATGGCAAAGGAAAAGGAAAGGAGTGATGCCGTGGCTAGTTCCAAAGGGGAGACGAAGCAAGAGGTCGTGGCACCTGTGGAGAAGGAAGAACCGAAGCTCAACGAGGATGATGAGGTGGAGCGTTGGATGACGAGCATTGCAATGAGCGAAGAAGTAACAAAAAAGGTCACCAAGTCTCGTTTCTTCTCTGGGAATGATTCCGACAATAAGGGTGCGGTAGCCTCTCCTTTGAGCGGAGGGCAAGCATTTAAAGAGACATCTGCATTTTCAATGACAACAACGAGCAAGGATCCGTGGGCCCTGCAGGGGGTAATACCCACAACAACTGGAAATGCGGTTTGGGGCAACTTGGAGACACAACGGAACTCGGGTATTGCGCTGGCGCCCGTTACTAACAGTGCGGCCGCTCCCAGCGTGGTTGTAGGCCAGGTACAGTTGCCCGGGCATTCTGGCGTCTCGGCCCCCTCGTCAGCTCAAATGGCTGCCTCAGGCGCACTACCAACGTCGGCAGCTCCAGCTCCAGCTCCTGCCCCGGCGGCGGCGGCAGCGCTGTTGGCAGCAGGGCCTTCTTCCGGTTCGCAGAAAACAACAATGACAACAGCGGCAGCACCCCTACCGAATAATCCATCAGCCAACCCTTCGACTCAGGTGTGGAACGCACAAGATTTAGAACAGATGCTTTTGAGTGGTCAGAAATTAAATAAACAACAAAAACCAGAGGCAGCTAGGCCCAAGATCATCGATGCTGCAGCTCTCGAATCTCAGCTGCTTTTACAGGTGCAAAAGAACATGGCACGCTCTCAGCCGCAGACACAAGCAAATGTACAGCAACAGCAACAGCAACAACCACAGCAGCCCCCGCCAGCATCCCAGATCGCATCAATGACTGGGACTCCACCGACAATTCCACCATCTGGCCAGCGCCGGGCACCGCAACTTTTTTTACCGCAGTCCCCACCGCAATTGTCATCACAGCAGCCTGTTCCGATCCACTGGGGAGCAACCATGCAAAAAGCGCCTCCGCAGCAAATGCACCAGAAACTTATGCAGCCACAGCCACAACCGCAACCGCAACCGCAGCACCGACATCCCAGCATGCCGCAGCCGGTACCCTTCATCATAAGCGGTGCTCAAGGTTCCCCCTACTTTCCTCAACAAGCTGTGCATGGTCACTATGTGACTGGCTTTATGCCTGGACAGGGACAGCAACCGATGATGGTCTATCGTACTCCGGATGGAACAACGCAGTATGCGGTGGGATCTACGGGATATCCGCCCAGCGCACAGCTACTTTTTTCACAGCCGCAGCAGCAGCAACAACAACAGCCACAACAACAGCAGCAACAACAACAACCGCAACGTCGGTAGGAGGGCCAATTTGAACAGCAACAGCAACTAAAAAAAAAAAAAAAAAAAAAAAAAAAAATAAATAAATAAATAAAAAGTAAAGACTGGAAAGGTAAAAGAGATGGGGCAAGAATGTGAAGTGACGTGGCGGTACACGTATTTGAAGGTATAATTGAGCACTGTTATTGTCTAAATTTTACCTCCACCTTGTTTAGGGGGGCATTTTAACTGGTGTTACCCAACCCAATTTGAATTTGTACCCAGATGGAGGGACACAGCTTGAATGAAAGAGTACGCTGAAGGAAGAAGAAAAAAGGGAACGAAAAGCAACCAAACAAGGAAATGAAGCCAGAAAGGAAAGGAAGAAAGAAGCGAGAAAGTAAAAAATAAGGAGCTCTTTGCTTACCCCTCTTAGGTCCCACCAGCTGCGTGGGTGTATCTGCATGGTGGAGACTGTGGCTATCCCTTTTTTTTTTTTTTTGTGTGTGTGTGTGTGTCTTTATTGTTTCTGTGGTTTTATCTGTTTTGTGATTTACTGTGCTCATTCGCCCTTTGTCACCTTGACCGTCCGCAGAGGTGATAACGGTAACAAAAAAAAAAAAAAAAAAAGAGGAACTGAAAAGAGGACCTTGTCTGCAGACAGACGCCGGATTAGAATTCTGATTTATGAATGTGTCCTAGGATTTTTTTTTTGAATGTTTTGGTCTGACGAAAAGGAATGTATGCAGCTGAAAATAAGTATGACAGATCGTTTTTTTTTTCTTTTCTTTCTGGCGTGGTTTGTGTGTGTATTTATTTTTCTTAGGATGCACGTGTGGCGTGAGGATGGGGCAGTGGGCGCATGGAAAGAAAAAAAATTGCTTTCAAGGGGGGATTTGGTTCTATTAGCTTATGCCAACAGCGATGATGGTGTTGATGAATGATGATGTGAGCGCTGGTACTTCCGTAATGAAAATTATCTCGTGGCCTCGTTGTTCTCATGGTCGTCCTCTCATCTGGTTAGTATTTTGCGAATCACCTCGGCAATTGAGCCACCCTTCCACCCCCTCCCTCCACACACGCAAGATTTTTTTTTTTTTTTGATTTTTTTAGAATATGCGATGACTCATCGGTCTTACTTTTTTTTTTTTTTTTTCTTTTTTGGTTTGCCTCCTTTCCACTCTCAGAAGCTTCTTTTCTTCCATTATTTTCTTTTGTTTTTTTTGTTTCCAGTTGTTTGTGTGGTCGTTTTTTTTTTTATTTTTATTTTTAGGACAAGTCGTTAAGGTACACTTTGCTTCTCTCTCCCTTTTTTCATCTTCTTTTTTTTTTTTTTTTTTTTTTTCTTTTATTAAATTCTTCTCTTCCGTTGTTTGTGTTTGTGGTTTCCTTCTGTCTTTTTGCTTGTCGTTGATCCCTGCAAGGCGTGGGCCTGCAAAGTTTTTCAGTGGCTGGAATTATAGGCACACGCCTCTTTGCATGCATCTTCAAGGGCCCAGACCGGTGTGAAGACAAAGAGAATGTGTGAAGAAGAAGAAAAAAAAGAAAAAAAAAAAACTGTTTCGGGGCATTCTGTAGGGGGGAAAAAATGCCATTTTGTTGTTGCAACACTGTGAATTCATGCTTGGGCTGTGTTGTTCATTTATTAGACATTGCGTTATCTAGGCGTTTGGTTTGGGAAGGCGGTGTTTGAAACTCGGTGTGCGGAAGCCCTTTGGCCTCATTACCTTTTTCTGGAGTGTTTATTTATGTATTTATTCTTGCGTTGGTTCTCGGGATCTTCTTTTCTGCTGTTGTTGTTGTTTTTGTGTGCATGTGTCTATGTTTATGCACTTGCGGGTCTTCTTTTTGCATGGCAGGGAAGGAGAGAAGGAAGTGAGGAGAGGGTCAGCCACGACAGTTGCTGCACACAAAAGTTAGAGGAAAAAAAAAAAAAAGAAAGGGAGAAGATGGACCTGTTTAGTGCTGCTGTCGCGGGGATGTTGGCTCGTTTGGTTTGTCATCCTCTTGACACGACAAAAACAGTAGCTTTTACCGGATTTTGTGGCGAGGGTAGCACAACAGGTGCACATCTGGGCAACGCGACAAAGCATGCGTTTTTGAGTTCCACTCGGTCCATTTATCGGCAGGAAGGGATAGCAGGGTTTTACCGAGGGGTTGGCGTGGCCATTCTGGGCTCTGCACCAGGTGTCGCTCTCTATCTCACGACATACACGTGGGCGAATGAATTCTTTATGAAATACCAAAAAGCTGCTTTTGGTGCTGTTCCGTCTTGGTCCGTTCACTTGTTTTGTGGGTTTCTTGCAGAGGCTGTGAGCTGTGTCTTCTGGGTTCCTATTGACGTGACAAAGGAGCGTCTTCAGTCACAGCCCCCATCGCAACCTGGAAGGTACTCCGGAAGCTGGGATGCCCTCTGCACCATCGCCCGCTACGAAGGACTTTCGGGGCTGTACAAGGCTTATGGAACAACCTTGGCATCATTTGGTCCTTATTCGGCAGCGTATTTTGCATTTTATGAGTTTTTCCATGCTGTTTTTTTGGAGCATTTCTCAATTGATTCGTTTGCTTCTGCACTTTGCGCCGGCGGAATGGGAAATATCGCCGCTTCACTTGTGACAAATCCATTAGAGTTTATCAAAACCCGTCTGCAGGTTCAGCGAGCGGTGCTCTCAGTGGGCGGAAGACCCACAAGCGTCAGGGGATTCTCTTATTATTATGCAGGTCTTGTGGATGGATTGCGGACAGTCATTAGGGAGGAAGGATCTCGAGCACTTTGGCGTGGTGTCGGAAGCAGGGTTGCGTTTGCGGCACCCAATGCGGCTTTGACGATGGCCATTTATGACTATTTACGCTCATCATGAGAGAGTGAAGTTCTACGGTGTACTCTACAAGGAAAACCTTAATGACGCAATATGTAACGCGCGCCATTTACCTCTCTCTTGACTAAGTGGTTTGGCGAGTAAATGCGCCATTTATTTCCTCTCATTTATTATCGCCGGTACCACTTTTTTGGGAGCGTGTGGGAAGGATGTGTGGCCATGTGAGGAAGAACGAGCAAGAGGGTTTCTTGTCCACCTGACATGCCTCTTTACCTGCAATGTGGTGCTGGTCTCCAAAGATACCAATTTGTAAGGCAGCAAGTGCAGCTTCTACTTTATCCCCATTTCTGTTGTCCCACGCATTTCTTCCTTTTACCCTCCACGTGGAGGGGGAAAACAGGGGCTGCGGAAATCGTGAAAACTGCCAGTTCGTGGGTTCACAACGAGCCCGGTTATCACGACAAATATATTTGGAATCGGTTTACTACTGTGTGAGTGTGGGTGCGGGTTAACTCGTTTTTGAAGCGGGGGATGCTGGGCGCATTGAACCAAACTGTCGTTTCTCTCTTGTTGCTGTCCTTTCACTTTATGGGAACGAAGGACAAGGCCTCAGCCGGGAGCATGTTGTTTTTTTTTGCATGAATCTATTTTTTTTTATTTTATTTTTGCTATTTGCTTTTCGCGAATTCAAGCTTTTTTTTTTTTTTTGCACCGAAAGAAGGCGCATAGAGGCCACGGGCTGTAATGCGTGAATTTTAAATAATGAAGCGAAAAACGCAGGGTGCATAAGTGTATTCGTGAGATACGCGCCGAAACGGATTTTTTTAGTTGGAACAGGAATTGGGGCGGTCTCTCCGGGGCGTTTTTCCATGAATTGCGAGATGCATTTGATTCCCAAAGAAGGAAAAAAAAAAAAAAAAAAAGAAAGAGGCACTTGGTACAAACATTTAGGGTTTATGGTGTGAGGAGAGTAGGAAAAAGTGACTTTTTAAAAATTTATTCTTCGTGTTTTGACTGGTTGCTGTGTATTCTATTTACTTGTCGTGTCTCTTCCCTTATCTTAGAGTTGGAGAGTGTAGCGAGGAGTTCTAACATAATAAAGAAAATCCAAATGACGTTGAAGAATGCACCTGAATTTGTAAAGCCGGACGCCTCAAATTGGAAGTTAACAGACCTTGAGATGGGGAGTACGTTAGGGGCGGGTTCTTTTGGTCGCGTGCGCATTGCTAAACTGAAGGGCACCAATGACTATTATGCGGTGAAGTGCTTGAAGAAGCGGGAGATTTTAAAGATGAAACAGGTCCAACACATCAGGCAAGAAAAGCAAATTTTAATGGAGCTTTCACACCCGTTCATTGTGAACATGATGTGTTCCTTTCAGGATGATCGCCGGGTGTACTTTGTGTTGGAGTTTGTGGTGGGCGGGGAAATGTTTACTCACCTTCGCTCCGCCGGTCGGTTTCCAAACGATGTAGCAAAGTTCTACCACGCGGAGATTGTGCTTGCCTTCGAATACCTGCACTCGAAGGACATCATCTACCGTGACCTGAAGCCGGAGAACCTTCTGCTGGACAGCAAGGGCCACGTGAAGGTGACTGACTTTGGGTTTGCGAAGAAGGTGCCGGAACGTACCTTCACGCTGTGTGGGACACCGGAGTACCTTGCGCCCGAGGTGATTCAGAGCAAGGGTCATGGGAAGGCCGTGGACTGGTGGACGATGGGCGTTCTGCTGTACGAATTCATTGCTGGGTATCCTCCGTTTTACGACGACACGCCGTTCCGCACGTACGAGAAGATCCTCTCTGGGCGCTTCAAGTTTCCGAGTTGGTTTGATGCGCGTGCGCGGGATCTTGTGAAGGGGCTTCTGCAAACGGACCACACGAAGCGTTTGGGCACACTCAAGGGCGGCGTAGCGGATGTGAAGAATCACCCGTACTTTCACGGTGCCAACTGGGAGAAGTTGTATGCGCGATACTACCCTGCCCCGATCCCTGTGAAGGCAAAGAGCCCTGGCGACACGAGTAACTTTGAGCGTTACCCTGAAAGTCGTGAAGATCGAGTGGTGCCGCTAACCGCTACGCAACAGGCGGAGTTTATTGGGTTCTAAATGTTTTTACTTTTATAAGCCTTATGAATGTATATATAGTTATGTATCTTGGTTTGAGGTGGGTGGCGCGTGGCTGGGGAATTGTTCATAATATTTTTATTTATTTATTATTATTTTTTATTTATTTATTTATTTTTTTAGGTGGTGCTCTCTTTCTCTCTTTCTTTCTTTTTTTTTGTTTATTTTTTTGATTTTTCTGATAGATTACCATCTTGATGGTGCAATTGCGCTTGTGCGAAGGGGAAAAACTGCTGTGCATTTTTATTTGACTTTGCCTGCATTTTTAGGCTTTTTTTTCCCCTTTTTTTGGTGGCTGGAGTCCGTTTTCTTCTTTCTGGACAGGCGTGAAACAAACAAACAAAAAAAAAAAGAAAACGAAAAACAACAAAAGTCGCTCGACCGTGATGTGCGGATGCATTTAATGGATAATGCCAGAATGTTGTTTTTGTTGTTGTTGTTGAAACGCCATACGTTGTGGCCGGTGATATGTTATGTGTACAATGTAGCCTGTACCCGCGGATCGGAACTTGTGGTTCTGACTTTTTGTTTGAGTGTTTTTGTGTTGTTGGTGGTTTTGTTGTGGTGGGCTGAGAGGTGCGGATGTTTTCTAACGCATAATTTGCCTCACCTTTTTTTGGTTTTCTCCACGACATGTGTATTTTTTCGTTTTTCCCCCTCTGACCCCTCGCTTATTTATTTATTTATTTTTTTGACTTTTCCTGCGTGCGTGCGTGCATGTTTGTGTTTGTGTGTGTGTGTTTCTGGTGCTTGAGCATGTTTTTTTTTTTTGCGGCGACTGGAAGGGAGGGAGATGTCATGAGCTGGTTGGGGCGTTTTGTCTTTTTTGTCCTTCTTCTCTTAATTTCTGTGGGTGTTTTTGTTTTTTGTCTCCGCTGGTTTCGCCGGTGTTTTTTTGTTGACTGGTTTCGGCTGCGTGCAGCGGCCCTCTTGGCGTGTTTGTGTGTGTCTGACGGTGAGTTGAAGAGGAGGGACCGCGCATGAGGGAAACGGCCTTCCTGCATAGCAGGGAATATTTGAAAACGCAGATGACAAAAAAGGCTTAGAAGAGAAATGAGTGGAAGCCAGCGGAGGGGAGAAATTGTCAAGAGTGACAACCGGCGGAATTTTGAAGGAAATATAAAAAGTGGTGGGGAGGAGGAGGGAGGAAAAATAGGGGAAAAAATGGTGCTTTGAGACGATGATGGCAGTGGCACGAGAAGAGGAGTATATCTGAGTGTGAAAAAGACGATGTGGGAAACGCACATAAACCAGAAGCCGCATATATATATATATATATATATCTATGCAAGGAGATTTTAAAAGAAGGACTGAGAAAAACAAATGTAAAATATATATTTTTTCCCCATTTCTTTTTTTCTTTTCTTTTTTTTTTCTTTTTGGATTTTGAACTATTCCCTTTCCACGTGTGGGTATGTGCATTCGTGTGAAATCGATCTTTTGTGGTTTGTTTTTGACGAATTATTTATTTATTTATTTATTTTTTTTTGGATTGTTCAAATATTGGATGAATCGGTTAGAACGGTTTGTGATGGTACTGTCTTTTTCGTCATTTATAACTTTGTGGGTGTGCCACGATATGTGGCCTTGTGTTCGTGACTGGGTTTGCTGTTCCCTCTCTCTCTCTTTTCTCTTTTTTTTTTTTTTTTTGTGTGTGTGTGTTTTGTGTTTTTCTTGCAATTGCCTTACGGCTGCTTGTGTTTTGTTTCTTCTTTGGCCTTTTTTTTTTTTTTTTCTTTTTGTGGTGGTGGTTGCGTGTGCGCCTTCACGTGAAGGAAGGAAGAGTTTTAGGGGAAGTAAGCGGGGAGACGTTCCTCCTCAACAAGAAGACCACCACCATTGCACAGTTCTACACATTCAGTGAGGCATTAATCTGCATTTATTTTAGTTTTTAGAAAGAGGCAAAAAAAAAAAAAAAAAGAAAAAAAAAGGGACGGGGAGGGGGGAGGGGAAATAAAAAAAAAGCAACAACAACAAAAGTCTGTGTGTGAGCATGTCATCGAAGCGTCAGTTGTTGAAGATCATTATTCTTGGCGACAGTGGGGTCGGTAAGACGTCGCTTATGCATCAGTATGTGAATAAAAAATTTGACAGCCGTTACAAGGCCACCATTGGTGCCGACTTTCTTACGAAGGACTTGGAGTTGAACGGGCAATTGGTGACGCTGCAGATTTGGGACACTGCCGGCCAGGAACGGTTCCAGTCGCTCGGCTCCGCATTTTATCGCGGCGCGGATGCCTGCATCCTCGTCTTTGATGTCACACAACAGGAGTCCTTCTCCCACATAAGCTCCTGGTTGGAGGAGTTCAACATTCAGGCGGGTAAGAGGGACAGCGTGCTGATTGGCAACAAGACAGACCTTGCGGATCGTCGGCAGGTGGCAAGCAAGACGGCACAGGCGTGGTGTGCGGCGCAGAGTGGAGAAACTGCTGCTGCTTCCGGCGGTAGTAGCATCACCGCCAGTGGTTCGGGGGGATGTTGCATGCGGTACTTTGAGACGTCCGCAAAGGAGAATACAGGGGTGGAGGAGGCATTTATAGCTATTGCCACTGCCGCCCTGGCACAACGAGCCACTGTGGATGAGGATGTAGTGCTGCCGCAGTCTGTCAACCTCAGCCAACCCGCACCACGGGAGAAAAAGCAGGACTGCCTTTGTTAAGCCGAAGTAAAAGAGGGAGAACTGCGGAAGAAGTATCACACACACAAAAATAAAAATGATATTCAAAGAAAAGTAAGACGAAGAAGAGAGAGAGAGAGAGAAGAAAACAAAACAAAAAAAAAAAAAAAAAAGGGGGAGAAGGAAATATTGACGTGAATGGAAAGCATATCGGGTTCTACAAGGACCGCACACACGCGTTCAGATGCATGGATACTTGCATATGTATTGATGTTTTGGCGCAGAAGATGATTTTTTTTTTTTTTTTGTGTGTGTGTGAAGGTGGGAGAAATATATATTTATACCTATATATATATATATATATATGTGTGTGTATTTGTTTGTGTGTTCTATGCCTTATTTTCAGAGGAACTCATTTGTCCATTTCTGGGTTTTTACCTCAACACCTTTTAAATATATATTTATTTATTTTGTGTGTGTGTGACGTTTGTTAGGAGTGCCCCTTTTGTTTTCGTTTTTGCTGTTTTTATGTTTGTTACTTTTTATTGCCAAGAAACAAACCAACAAGAATTAAGAAAAGGAAGAAAAAAAAAGAAAAAGAGAGAGAGAGAGAAGGAAGAAAATTATATTGAACGACTGTTTTATGTTGCAAATGCAATTTGGTAAGAATCAGCAAGAAGGACAATTAAAGTCTTTTATTTGAGGTCCCCTTTTTTGGGACCGCCATTATTATCTACTGCTTGATCTCCATGCCTGTACTCATTTACAGCTGTGCGTGTTTGTCTACCCGCGTCTGTATTTTCTTTTTGTGCGTGTTATTTTTATTTGTCTGTTTGTTTTTGGTTGTTGTTTGTTTTTGCACACCAAAAGCCCATTCATGATGAGGCTGATGGTAACATGCAAACACACACTTCTTTTTTTTTTTTCCCCCTTCTTTTAAATTATTTTTCTGTTTACTGCGTCTCTTGTGTGGGGCACAACAATACATGGGATGGTGCATAGTACCGACGTCTCTGCGTGGGTGTCTTTGTAGAAAGTGTCAAAGGGGAAAAAATAAGAGCTTTGGAAGAGAGTGCTTTGCATTCTAAATAATATTTCACAGTGACTCGGGTTATTTGGGTGAAGGAAGGAGTGAGAGGAGGACGAAAGGAGAATTAGCACGTACCAATAAGGACAAATATGAGCGTCGTGGAAACTCTTGTGGCATGTGGATTTTGGTTTTGTATCTTTGTAGTTCTTTTTTCCCTTCTACTCATTGTGGTTAGCTATCAGTTACGTGAGAAACAGAACCGCCTATTGTACCACCCTGGGATCCCAGCAGAGAGCACCCTCATCTGCGAGAATCCGATGGACAGAGGGTTCGCTAACGCGGAAAATGTACACATACGCACCGCGGACGGTGTCACATTGCGTGGATTTATTATGTGGCCATGGCCTGGACAACACGCAGCACAGCAGGGAGCCACAACCGGTGCTTTTAGGAGCCAAGGTTCCGGTATGAACGTCGGGATTCCCTTGTCGTCTAGCTCGACGACGCTTAGAGACTCACTGTTCCCATCGCCGCTTTACGCCGTCATATATTTTCACGGAAACTCGGGGAATGCTGGCCACCGCATACCAATTGCCGAGCTTCTCACCTCGAAAAATCCCTGCGCAGTTCTTATGGTGGATTACCGTGGATTTGGTCTTAGCGATGCTGTTCCGCCAACGGAGGAGGGACTCAAGTTGGATGCGCAGGCATGTTTGGAATACCTCTGGAACCATCCTCGAATACCACAGGGGCGAATCTTTGTCATGGGGACAAGTCTGGGTGGTGCTGTCGCCATTGATTTGGCGTCGCGGCGAATGAACATGAAACGTATCGCCGGGGTGATTATTGAAAACACCTTCACTTCTATCAGTGACATGGCGTCTGTCTTGGTGCGCACGATATTGAGACAGTTTTTAACGAGTTATACCGAAATTTTGTTCTCAGTGTTTGACTATTACATGAAACCCTTGTGCCTTCGCATCGGATGGAGAAACATCGACTTGGTGAAGCGGATCCGAGTGCCTCTGCTTTTTCTTTCGGGAAAAAGTGACGAACTGGTGCCGCCATCGCAAATGCAACGTTTGTACGCTGCCACATCAAAATCAAATGTCATGCGAAAATTTGTCGAGTTTGCTGAGGGAACGCACAATACACTGCCTTTGATGGGAGGGTACAGTGAAGTCATTGATTTATTTGTGCAGGAGGTGCTTCGTTTGGAGGCGGAGTTGGTTTAGCGTCACGTGTTTATTGCTTTTTTCTGTGCCTAGTCGGATCCTCATTTTTTTATGCGCTCAAAAAAAAAAAAAAAAAACAGCAAAAAACTGGAGTTGCGCTTTTTAAATTATTCTTTGTTTGTGTTTCTTTTATGCCTTGTTGTGGTGTTTCTGTTTCTTCACGTGTCTTTGGAAGAATTGTAAAGTTTCCACGATTCCGCCGTTGCTCTCTTTTTGTGTGTGCGTGTGTGCTTTTTTTTTATGGGAGCTGTGTGAAGAGAAGGATTGCGGGAGAGCTGGCTAACTTAATTAATGCATATATGCATCCGGGTAAAACGAATATGCACTTCTTTACGACACTTTTCTACCGTATGAACTTTTGGAATGCCACGACTTTTAGGGGGAGCGGGGAACCGATAGCGACCGGTTAATTATTTTTATTTTTACCGTCCCGCCCGCCCCCTTTTGATCCTTACCCTGCGGCGGGGTCGTGTGGCTGGAGGAGCCCAAAGTCTGCCACATCGTAAGTAATAAATAAATATATATGTATACCATCCGAATAGAGTGAACGGGTCACAATTGTGGCTAACGGATGATATAGGAATATATGTACCTACTTGCTGTTAAGCTTTGAGGGTATGGTGAATCCATTCTTGTTCCATGCACCCCTTTTTTTATTTCCATCTTGTCTGTTTTCTATTATTGATAAACTCGGGATTCTGCCAGCAGCCCAGAGGATTATTTTCTTTGTGTTTTGCGCTCGCACGGCGGAGCACTGCGGCCAGGATATGAGTGGTGTGAGCCAAAATGAATGGGGTAATATGAAGGAGGTGCAGCTGCGCCCGGCCACGCTCTCATACCTCTCCGAGTGTGCCGGGTTTCGGTACATGGCGCCGGTGCAGGCACAAACCGTCCCTCTCTTGCTGCGAAACTACGATGTTGTAGTGGAGGCGATCACAGGCAGCGGAAAGACGCTGGCGTACTTGTTGCCATGTCTTGAAATGTTGCAAAGGGATCGAGTGATTGAAGTCTGTAGGGAACATAAAAATGCCGTCGTCTCTATAGTTGTGCTGCCATCGCGCGAGTTGGCCCAGCAGGTTCATTTGCTTGCGAAGAAAATGCTCCATTTTGTTTCGCATGTGCATGCAGACGGAACGGCAGGACTTCCAAATTACTCGTGCCAGTGCTACATTGGGGGCCGCGATATCACGGTGGATGTGAACATGTTCAAGAAAGCGGGTGGCCATGTTTTGGTAGGCACACCGGGCCGACTCTACGAGTTGCTGGTGTCTTCGAAATACACGAGTCTCTTTAATTTTTCAGGGTTTGAGCTTCTTGTCCTTGACGAGGCAGACAAACTGCTTGAATTTGGATTTAGGGCGAAACTGGACGCCATACTGAAGCGGCTGCCGAAGCAGCGGCGCACTGGACTTTTTAGTGCAACGCAGACGAAGGAATTGGCAGAGTTGGCCCGTGCGGGGATGCGGAATCCGGTGTCTGTTACGGTGAGAGTAGGTTCTCTCAACTCCGCCAACATGGACGGGGATAAACCGCAGATTCCAGAGCTTTTATGCAATTACTACACGTTTACACGAGCGTCAGAAAAAATTGATCGCCTCATAGATTTTCTTCGGGAACGCCGGGAGCAAAAAATTATAATTTACGTGATGACATGTGCCAGCGTGGATTGGCTACACGCCGCTCTTGTTGATGTGCTGCTGAAGGAGGACGCGGAGCACATTTTTGCCCTGCATGGGCAAATGAAGCTTGAGAAAAGACAACGCGTGCACCGGGCTGTGACAAAGGGAAAACGTTGTGTTCTCGTCTGTACAGACGTGGCGGCGCGAGGGTTAGATATCCCTGAGGTTGGAGTTGTACTGCAGTACGACCCCCCTGTTGACCCGTCAACGTTCATTCATCGCATCGGTCGTACGGCTCGAATGGGACGCCAAGGGGAAAGCCTTGTCTTTTTGATGCCCCAGGAGTTGGAGTATGTCGCCTTTATGAAGCTGCAAAATGTGCTATTGCAGCCGTATGATGAGGAGAGGGATAGTATAGAGGCTGCACGGGAGTTTGTGAGTCGTATGAACGCCAAGCGGACTTTGATGAGCTCGCAGAAAGAGAGACGAAAGAGGATTCAACAAGTACATAAGGATCAGAAGTTGAATCGTAAGGAACGTCGTGAGAGGCTACGCAAGGAACGCGAGGAGGCGCGCAGTGGGGACTCTCGTATGGCACGGAAAGAAGTGGTGGGAGATTTGTGCGAGAGTCCATCGATTCTTGCGTTGCGACACGCAGTTTGGGATGATACGGATAACAAACTGCTTGGGCTGGCAACGCGTGCCTTTGTTTCCTTTATTCGTGCATACAAGGAACATGAGTGCCGTTACATATTTCAGCTGCAGCTGATTGACCTTACTGACCTGGCACACAGCTTTGCTCTCTTCCGGGTTCCTAACTGTGGCGAAATTAAACACATGCAAATTCTGAGGATTCCTTTACAGGATGAGTTGCAGGAGGTTTTAAAGGTTGTGGATGAGCGTACACGCGAGAGACAAGAGCGTCGAGCTCAGCTCAGCGGTGTGCGACGTCCACATTGTGAGAGAGAAGATGAGGACGATGTCCAGCTGGAAGAAGAGAGAGCAAGGGTGGAAGAAAGGGCCCTGAAGCGACAGCGCACGGAGCGCAATGAGAAACTGGAGGCACTGAAGTTGACTACAATGACCCGCGGAGAGCGGAGTCGTGCGTGGAAGCAGGCGGAAATTGACGAGCTGCTGAAGGACAGTTATTATGTGAAGAAGGAGCGGCAGGGCAAGCTTAGCAGCCGCACGGTGGACGTCATCATGGGCGTCGATGCGCTCGAGAATGCGCTGCTGAGTTCCCGTGAGCGGCAAGAGGCGAAGAAAGTGCGCCGCAGGACGAGGTGATGGGGGCCGTGAAGGAACGAAAATTGGAAAATTACCACCAAATAAATTTAACTTGCACACACACAAGTAAAGGGGAGAGGACGACACATGTATGTAGACGCGGAAGAACGAAAGGGAATTTTAAAACGAAACGAAGGGCACACCGGAAAAAACAACAACAACAAAACGTTCTTTTTTTATTCTTTGCCTTTCCTTTGTTGTGTGCATTCGTTTAAAGTGGAAGTGTGCGATGAAAGAATAGACCAGCAGCAGCTGCACTTTTTCTCATAAAAAGAAATGAAGACGGTGTGTTGTCTTTGGGCAAAAAAAAAAAAATATAAAATAAAAAAAAATGTGTACTTGTTATTTCTGTCGTTATTTTTGCCTTTTTTTTTGCCGCCTGGTGCTGTTTGTTTATTCCTCCGTCTTTTGTTGCTTTTCTTGTTTTAGTCCTGCCACCTCGAAGTGGCTACATACAGGCTCATATATATATCCACAAGGACGGCTTGTAACAGGAGAAGGAGCAACTGCATCATTGTTTTATTGAAGTTTTTGTGTGTGTGAGGGAAGTGTGGGGCACGCCACACCATTTTTTTTTTTTTTTTTTTCTGTTTTGGTTTTAATTTAACCAAACGAGAGAGGAGGAGCGACAACGACAACAACAACAACAAAAGAACAGGAGTAATTGGAGCGATTTTTTTTTGTTTTGTTTTCAAAAGGGGGTAAGGGATGTTTGTGGATTATTATGCTGTACTTTCGTTGCATCCATCCTGCTCCTCTAGGGACGTGCGGGATGCGTTTAAGCGTCTTGCCCTGCTTTACCATCCGGATCGTCCCGAGGAGGGCAGCACGGAGTGCTTTCGTGAAATTAAGGAAGCGTACGATGTTTTAAGCGACCCTACACGACGGTACCTGTACGATTTGGGGTATGCGGAGATCCAGTGGGTGCGGCAGCGCCAACAGGAAGAGGCCCAACTTCAACAGCAGCAGCAGCAGCGGCGGCGTGAGATGGAAAGAATGGATGAGTTGATGCGGAACCAGGTTCTCCAGCCACAACCCACACGAAACGGTGCATATGTCTCTCCGTTGTTGCCTTCCGAGAGCACAAGACGGGTGTCCTCGGGGAGTTCATCCCGTGTGCTGCTCACGCCAGCCTCAACCAGCCACCGCACACTGGCACCGACGTGTGGTCGACGCGAGGCCGTGGAGAAGTCGAGGGAGGCGGCGGCACAGGCGGTGCCCAGGCAGGGGTCGGGGTTTGTGGCTGTCAGGCGAGGGCGGTTAGCGGTAGTGGAGCGTAGCGACGCTGGGATTGGTGCTCAAAATACGGCTCACGGTCAATATCGTCAAACGGTCGATGAGTTCTCTTCATCCGACGTGCGGTCTTTGCCGGTCACGGGGAGCCAAAGTAGCCAAGGGAGCGGTGAGAACTCGTTGAGCGGCAAGCAGCCGTCTGAACAGGAGCAGCACCGGCAGCGTTGGGGAGGACACTCCGTCAAAGATAAGGGCAACGATGGGAAGTCGACCCTCGTTCCCAAAATAACGACGCTTCAATGGGGCGAAAGGAAGTTGATGCCGCGACGTTCCAACGCTGTTCCGTCGCCTGATTTCTTTAAAAGAAGTGTTGTCAAAACATGGCGAGTTTTTTTCCACGTGCCCGCAACGGGCCAAAGGGATAAATAGGAAGGGAAGTGCTATTGCTCTGGCAAAGCAAAAAAAAGGAAAAAAAAAAATAAAATAAAATAATAAAGCAACGAAAAGAAAAGAAATAAATTTAGGCGATTGTGTACTCCGCACATTTTATTATTTATAAGCAATGACTGAATGAACCAAAGTTTCCAGAAGAAAAAAAGAGCTAAACCCCCCCCCCCCCCCCAAAAAAAAAAAAGAAAAAAAAAAGGTCTTTTTTGTTGTTGTTGTTGTTGGATTTTTTTTGTCTTTTTTTTTTTGATGTAACATTCTGGAGAACACTGAATAATTTTCTTTTGTCGTCGTTTCTCTCTTTCTTTCTTTCTTTCTTTTTTTTTTTTTTTTTTGCGTCCTTTAAAAAACACCGTTCTCCGCTTACTTTTTTAACTTTTTTTCTTTTTTTCTTTCTTTTTTTTATGAGCGCATATTTTGTTTTTGTGTGTATTTGTGCTCGTTGTTGTTGTCGTCGTTAATTTTTTTTTCTTTTTTTTTTCTCTTCTGCAATAATTGTCTCGCTTTGGGTCGCCGCTTATGTGCTTCGGCTCAACGGCCAATGTAAATGAAGAAAGCATGCGCCACCTTTGGACTGACACTGTGCATACTCTTTTTGGTTGTCGCCTTAACGCAATTTTTGTGAGTCAATTTCTACTCTCTTTGTGGAAGTTCCTCCGTTTTTTTGCCCATGCGTGTGTCCTCCGTTTTCCCCAGCTTTTTCTTCTTCTTTCTTTTTTCTGCTTGGTTCTTTATTCTCCTGCTTGAACACCCGAAGTTGATTTTTCTTTTTTTGTTGAGCTCTTCGTATTCATTGTCTTCTTCCTTTTACGGATATCTTTTCTTTTTTTTTTTTTTTTTGTGTGTGGGTGCGTACAACACGCATTTGGATGGAAGGACTTTGCCATCGTGATGGCGGCGCAATGCGGTGAGGCACCAGCGCCGTGGGACGAATTGCGTTTTCTCAACGAATGCCTTGTGGATGCTCTCGCTGTTCATTTGCTCGTTTCGCGCTCATTTGTGAGAGGGACGGATGGCGAGGGGGGAGAGACGTGTTACTGCTCACTATTGGAGGAGGAGGTGCAGGTGTACCTGCGGCAACTGCTGCAGAAGTACACATCGAGTGCGGCGATGCGGAAGAAACTCAAGTCTGCGAGAAGCTTGTACCATCTGCAGTGTCTCACTGACGTGAAGGCGCGGGAAGAGTTTGTTCTCATTGCAGCACACCCATCGTTTGCCGAGACCATTTAATGCCGCCTTTTGCAGCGTGCGGGGAGTGGGGCCCTGCAGAAGATCCTCTTTTTTTCTGCGTCTCTACTCTTTTTTTCTCCTTTTTTTTCCAAACCAAAAAAAAAAAAAAAAAAAAAGGAAAAGAAATTTTTTTTTACGATTTTACTTTGTTTGCTTGTTTTTTGTTTCTTCTCTCTCTCTCTCTTTTTTTTTTTTTTTCTCAGGTGAGGTGTGGGTCCCATCGATGCTCGGGAGCGTGGAGACGATATCGTACGACGGCGAGTTTGTTCGGCTTGTGGAGCTTCGACTGCCGTTGCGTGGCTCTACGCAGGGCCAGCTGCTATCAATACGGACATGCGAACGCATTGGTCAGGGCTCCTTTGGCACAGTTTACCGCGCTGTGTGTGATGGATATCCCAAACTGGCGCTCAAGATCGCCACCGGCAAGGCTGCACGTCTACGTCAGGAGCTGGACGTGCTTGTCAAAGTATGCACAAAGGGGAAACTGCTACTGCCTCGGTTTGAATTTGGTGCTATTAACAAAACTGGCGATTTGATTGTTGTTGGTATGGAGCTTTGCGTGCCGTCTACGCTGCATGATTTGCTTCTCGTGACACGCCTCACCAATGAAGCCGATATGTTATTTCTTGCGTATCAGGTGTTGCAGGCTGTTGCCTGTGTTCACGAGCAACAATGCATTCATAGAGATGTTAAGCTTCAGAATTTTGTGTTCGATTTGGATGGCAACCTGAAACTTATAGACTTTGGATTGGCATCAAGCGCATGGAACCCACCACCGGGTGATGTGGTGGCGGGCACCGTCTCCTTCATGGCTCCGGAAATGGCACACAACGCACTGCACAGAGATCAGCGGGTTAGCGTTGGGGCCCCTGCTGATGTTTGGTCGGCGGGCATCGTGCTTTTCTCTATTTTCACGCAGCGCAATCCGTATCCACCATCCATTGCTTCTATTACATCGCCTCATTCTGATGAGGATGAGGACGGGGATGGGGACGGCGCGGCGGTGGCTAGAAAGCTCAACAGGGAGAATTTGCGGTTGCTCCGTCGTGTGGCCACGGCAAAGTGGCGGTGGCCGGTGGGTTCTAGTGTCTCCAACGAACTACGCCAACTTGTGGAGTTCATTCTCGTTACCGATCCCGTGAAGCGGCCGGATATCTCGACGATTCTCCGCAAGCCAATATGGAATTTGCGTCGTCGGGCCCCGCCGACCGCGGTCACGGCGTTTTTGGGTGTTCAAGACGAATTACTCTTGTCGCACGATGAGACTCATCTTTTGCGAGCTGTGGAACAACGCAGCGCGGACGTGACTGCCAGCCTGATGGGCAGCCGCGCGAACAGCCTGGATGGGGACGGGGACGAAGAGGCAGAACGACGCTCATCACTAAAATTTGTGGCGAGGGAACAAACAGCAGTGGGCGGTGTGCCGACGCATCAGGTGTACGATATCCGCCGCGAATCGAGGCAGAAGAGACCCCTTCGTGAAATATCGGTAGTCATCGCTGAAGAGACGGCAAAGGGGCTCCGGCGGCGCCAGCCAAAACGGGCAAGGGGTGATGTGTCTTCGGTTTCACGTGGCAATTCATGTGCAGGTTCTCGTATAAACTCACACGCGAACTCGCGCGCCACTTCTCCAGCGAGGCAGTGTAGTGTTCATGAGTGCGTCCAAAGTTTGGTTAAAGGAAAGAAAAATGGTAAGATGTCTCGAACCATTCCTCAGGCGTCCTCAGTGATTTTTGACGATGAGGAGGAAGAAGGAGTGCAGAGAGAAGTAGAACAGATGGTGACTAAAAAAGAAAAGCCTTTTGTAGCGACTCAGCGTATTCAAAAGAAACAGAGGAACGGAGGAGTTTGCTCCCACCAATGCCTGCGCTCTTCCCGCATTGGCGATGAGGCTGAAAACACCAAGGGCCTTTTGAGGGGAGGCATAAATGGGAGTGCCGTGGATATTTCTTCAGGTGCAGTTCTTGAGCTGCCCAAATGTCAGATGGGACTAACGAAGGCAGTTGACGGTGAGACCAGGACGAAAAAAGTTCCCATACATGTTCATTGCGACCGGAAGGAACAGGTATCGGTATGGATAGATGATATGCAGCTTGTCGCCATGGAGAAATCTCAGCGAGAACTTGCGGAGAAAAGGATTTTTTTGGAGCTAGAGTGTCTTTTTTCTGCCTTGCGCCTGACAACGGAAGAAAACCAAGCTTGGTTCGACATGGTGTGGTTGGCGGAAGAACAACGGAAGTCGGCTGCTCATCCTCATCGTTTTAAGGAGACAACTCGTGTAAGCAAAAAGTATCAATACGGCTTTGTATGTGACATGTGCGATTACGAGTTTCTGCCAGCTGGTAAAACCATCCACTTTTTCCACTGCACATGTGGCAGAGATTTATGTGTGGACTGTCATCGGGTGTACAGCAAGCAGTGCACATGTGCAGAATGCGGTGCCATCTATGAAAATAGTGTGGCGCTGCGTGGACATCATCGAAAGGGCGGTTGTAAAGCAGTAGTTAAAAACAGAAGGAGCTCTGTGGCTTATGAAGGGCAAGTAAGCGCCAACGGACCCCTTATGCGTAGGAAAACGGCGGCACAAACCCACGACATGCCGCGGGGGGCCACCGTGGCAACCGGTTCAAAAGCAACAACAAAAGCAGCAGCAGCAGCAAAATCATTTCCAAGGAGTGAGGCGGTGAGGATGGGAGCAGTGAACACTGTGAAGAAGGAGGCGGTCGCGAAGGAGAAGACCGCATCGTCGCTGTTCAGTAGACCCATCAACACGCCACCAGAGGGGCAGTGGAAGCCAATGGAGCGTTTGTCCGTCAGCCACAAACCCATTCATCCAACTCCGGAAGAGCGCGAGGTTTTGCTGAACGGAGACTGGATTCGGCATTTTCATTTATTTCCGACAGAGGAAGAAGCAGAGCCGGTTGCCTTTACGTATCACATTCAGCCTGGACGCACTGGCGCGATTTTTCTCAATCATAAATTTTCAATGCATTCGGCCGTCATTTCAGTGCTGGAGCGACAGATGCTCATTGTGGACTACGTGGACACTTTTGAAAACAGCGATGCGGCACGTGTTGTTTCACTGGGAAATGCAAAGTGCTTGGCAGAAAGCGCATACAACCTCCTTCAACGCGTTGTTGCATACGATTGTAACATGATGAAGCAACACCGAACTCCCGGCACAATCTCAATTTACCGGACGGCACAAACGGCAATTCGATGTCAAGGTGAACCGTTTGTGTATGTCCGTTGGTTTCGCTTTGACGCAGAGCGCTCCTTATGTGCGTTTTTGCTCTCCAATGGCGCAGTTCAGGTGCTTGTAGGAGATCAGTACGAACTCCGTTGGTTTGACGAAAATCGAAAGTTTCTCCTCCGTAGCAATGGTGTTTGTGAAATGGTGGATGATTCCACCTTCGCCCTTGCTCCTGATGTGAGCCGCCTATTGTATGATGATTTTTAAAGCAAACTCCAAGTTGTAGATTGATGCGTCTGGTTTATTTTTGTTGTAGTTGTTGTTGTTTGCTTCTTTCCTATGGGGGCCGCCGTGTCGTTACAAAGAGAATCGAAGACATATTTTAATGCCGCCACACAGATGCAGGGAATTCATGTATGTATCTTGCGTCGGTGTGTATATGGGATGCTGAGGAATTCATTTAATTAATTTACACATCCTTTACATAGATACATACAAGCGTGTATAAATATACATAGAGAGATTACAGATGCCACCGCCGATTGCCATTATCATTTTCCTTTTTTTTCTTTTTATTTGGTTTTATTATCATTATTTTTTTATTTCTCCTTTTTGTTGGTGTTCCTACTGCTTCTATGGGCATTTTTTTTTTCTTCTTTTATTTTCCATGTGCTTGTGTATGTGTGTGTGACGTCGAAGGAAGCCGAGGTGATAACGACTTCTAAGTAGCAGAAGAACGATCCACCGAAGGGAATAAAGCGAGAGCGCAAAGAAGACAACAACAACAACAACAACAACAACAAAATGTATGAGATGGAGACGTTTCGTGAGCGGACGCTGGCGAACCGTTATCAGCCGCGCCAACATCTTCCTCCCAATTTTCCCAGTGTTCTCAAGGAATACGCTCGTGAAGTACTTCGTGCCCAGCCTGACGATGTGTTGCAGTGGAGCGCCGATTACTTTAAGCGGTTGGCGCTGGAAACGGGCACGCTGCAGGCCGAACAGTCCACCTCCGCTCAATTTACCCCTCTTGTGGAAAATGAGGAGCGTGAGGCGCTGAATCAACGTTTGGTGAAGATCTTTTCTGAACTCGATAGCGACGGGTCTGGTGTCTTGCCCATACAGACAATAAAGAAGGCCCTTTTGGAGACATGTGGACTTAGCCCTTCGCAGGCGTTGTACGTCTTGACGGCGACAGCGCTGGGGGAGAGCGACCTCGTAGATTACAAGACATTCGCCAGCGAGTCAAGTGGTGCGCTGCTTTTCTTTCAGCAGACGTGTCACGAGTTTGAGGTGAGCGTCGTTGAGGAAGCCACCGTCCATGGGCTGTCGAGGCGTGACGTGGAGCAGGAGTTTCTGCGTATCTTCCGGTACGCTGACGAGGCAGAAACGGGTCTTCTTCCGATGGATCAGTATTACAAGGCTCTCGCCAACGCCCCGTACCACCTCACTCATCGCGACTTGCGACTACTTTTTATTGAAACGGCGCGAAACGCCGAGAATGAGGTCGATTACGAAGCGGAACTTGCGTACATGTTTGACCGACTTCTGCTGGCCGAGCAGTTTTTCCTTTTTGATGAGGACGCCTGACCGCGACACTGTAGTTTGGCACGCACGCAGTTCTAATGTAGAGTTCCCAAGGCAGAAGCAGGATAAGAAAAACAAAAGAGAAAAAACGATTGCGATGCTTTGCCTCTTTTCTTTTTAAGAGGTTTTTTTTTCTTGCACCTGTGCCTTTTATTCTTTTTCTTCTTCCTCCTCCTCTTTTGCGGGATTGACGGGTGTGTGCGGGTACACTTTTTTTATCTGCGCCATTTGTTTGTTTGTAATGGTGTGAGTGCTTTTTTTAAAACTTTTATTGCACTCCGTCCTTTATTTATTTGTGCTTGAGTGATCTTTTTCTTGCAACGCGCGGGTACGGTACCATCGCGCTTTGCTCTTCGCATTAGTAGTAGTGGTGGGGTGGAGTTTTTGTTAGCCGAGTGGGAGTAGCAGGAGCTCTCGTTGTTTGAGCAGGTTTGAATATGGAAGTCAACACACTCCTAGCGCTGGCACAGAATGCGGTGGATGTGGGAAACAGTAAGGCCGCTGAGGAGTTTTTTGAGGTTGCATTGACACGTAGTCCAAACAACATTGACGTCCTGGAGGCATACGCGGAGCTGTTGATCCACCATGCCCAGGATGTTCCTCGGGCGAAGCAAATGCTGCAGCACGCCATCGAATTGGACCCACAGCGTGGCTATGTAAATTACCTCAACCTTGCTCAATTGTCTGATGCGGACGAGTCTCTGGAGTGCTATCAACGTGCTCTGCAAATAGTTTATGGGGAACTGCGCTCATGCAGGAAAAAGAGAAAGCGGAATACTTTGAATGAAACTCTTTCCACGATTTACTGTGCCATTGCCGAGCTTTATTTAACCGACCTGTGCTATGCCCCTGATGCAGAACAACACTGTGAAGAATCTATCGTTCAGGCGTTAAAATGCAATGGACAGAGTGTGGAGGCTCATCAGCTGCAGGCTTCGCTGCGTCTTAGTCAAAACCGCCCCGAGGAGGCCCTGCAGTCTCTGCGCCACGCGGTGGATTTAACACACCGTCTCAGCGAGGCTCATCAGCCCACATATGACTCAAAGGTGGAGTTGAGTCGTCTTTTGATGCAGGTGTCTCCTGACGATGCATACCGCTTTCTTTTGGAGATACTGCAGCTCGGTGATAACAACCCGTACATTTGGTTTCTACTGGGCGAATCTGCAAGACTTCGTAAACGCTACGCTGATTCCGCACGACTTCTTCGCCGAGCACGCGTCATGCTTACGATGACTGAAAATGGCGCGGAGGCATTGAAAGAAGTGGATAAGGCAATCGGTGTGTTGGTGGAAGAGATGGGCGGCCCGGCGGCGGTGGAGCAGATTGCGGACTTGGATCACCCCAACCCCATTGAGCTGCTCATGCAGGAGGAGGGGGAGGAAGCGGAGGAGAGGGACGATGATAACGAAGACATGGATAAACAAGAATGGGAATCATGCGATGACGAGGATTGACGGGAGAATACTAACCGGAAGGGTGTATTTTAAGCGATTAACGGGAGAGCAGGAAGAAATTTACTTCTTTCCTTCCCAAAGAGAAATTCCAAACAATAACAAACAACAAATTCATGGAGCAAGGAGGCAAAGTGGAATGGCGCTCGTAGAAAAACAGCTTTTCTTTATTTTTGCATTTTTTATTTTTTATTGCTTGTATTTTACTTGACTATAAATGCCGTTTTTTTTTTGCTTTTTTTTTTTTTTACTTTGTGGTTTCTGTTTATATGATATGTATGTATGCATATCTAACCGATTAGCTTTTTTTTTTTTTTTTTTGATTTTTGGAAAGGCGTCTTTGCCTCGCTTGCTTCATCGGGCGGAGGCACGAGGGCTGACTACGTGTGGGGACGCTGCCTCGAGTCACGGCTATGAGTCTTGTGACGAATCCGAGGAACATCATTATTGAGAAAAGCGATCTCTTTGACGACTCTTCCGATGCGGGCAGCAGGAGCGAGGAGGAACGCATTCTTGAAGCCCTTCGTGAGATTCGGGGAGCGGAACTCAAATGTGAGAGGAACAACGTGGATTTGAGGGCGCGAGAGGTGTCGCAACGATTCAGTGAATTCGCACAAGAGAAAGAACAAGAAAGAGGAGGGAAGGATCAGTTGCGACGTAATAAACCACCGCGCTGTACGCCCGAAGCGGTGGAGCGCATAAATCATTCTACTGTGGCCTCCAGAGCGAGATCGCAAAGGAAGTACGTGGATCAGTTGAAAGAGATCCAAAGGCAGAAGAGTTCACCGTCGCCGAGGGCGATATCTCCCACAGCGACGAAAGCGGGGTTGCGCCTTTACGCGGCGGCGGTGGGATGTCAGAGGCGTCTTGAGAAAATGCGGGAAGAGCGGGAGAAATTGAAGAGAGAAAATGAGGAAAAAATAAAATTTCAACCACGGATATCGACTCTTGCCAAACGGCTTTGGAGCTCGGGGTACGTTCCACCTCACGAGCGCTTTAATCGCACGAAAGAAAAACTCGCCCAAAACATTCTTCTTCGAGAGCGAGAAAGAATGGATCGCGTCATGGCGGGGTGCACATTTCATCCTACGCTAGCAGAAAACTCGGCAAAAATGGCAGTGTTGCAGCGAAAGAATGAACCCTTTAGCGATGTGGGGGAGCGTTTGTTTTTTGAAGGGGGGCGCCGCCTGATAAGGCAGCAGCTTCGACAACGAATTTTGGAGCAAAAGGCGGAGAATGGTCTGATTGGTGACTTTCAGATTTCAAACGAGGCTGCAGAAGAGTTGGCCTTGCGGTTGTGGAAGTGGCAAGAGACCTCCAACCGTAACCGGGAGCATATGCAACGCGAGTATGTTCAACGTGTAACGCAACCCTTTTCGCCAAGGTTGCGCTTCACGCAGCAGTCAAAGCAAGGCCGACGCAGCAGCGGCAGCAGCAGCCGCACTCATCAGCCATTATTTGCATCCTCTTTCCCGTCTGAGAACAACGTCGTGGGGCGAATTCCAGGGGATGAAATTCGTAAAATCCGTTGCCGTGCACTCTTCCGTAAATACGCCTCCTCTGAGAATTCCGCCTCCGTTCAGTTACAGGAAGTGAAGAGACAGGTACGCGAATTATTCCCAGAGGATTCTGGTATTGTTGCGGCATTGGCTTCTAATTTTAGCGGCACAGAGGAGATCAGTATGCCAGCTTTCGTGGAGAGTCTTATGCGGTTCGAGCTTTTGCATGGGCCACAGCGATGGGGAAATCCGAGGTGGGACTACGTCACTTCGGTCTCTGATGAGCCGCCAGTTTTATTTTCGCAGCCTCCTTCTTTAGCTCTGTGCCAGGAAGAGGCAACAGACATGCCTTTTCGGAAATTGAGACGATCAAAATCAAATTGTGCACCCCCTTTGGAGAGGAAAAACGGGACAGTGAAAAGGGATCTTATCCCACGTTGCCATTCAGCCTACCGGCGGTCATCATCTGCGAGTGCATGCGGGCATTCGTCAGGAGGAGTCCGCGACAGTTTTAGGGGATACGAGCGGTGTCACCAGCGGGGCGAAAGATCTGTGACACGATCGACGACGGTACAGAAGGTTGGGGAACGAACGGCCGAATTGGGTGCTGCTGAGAAGGGGAGCCGATTGCTGGGGCGACGTGAAGCCGTACCACGCCAAAAGCCGGAAAAATCTCCTGCAAGAGACCGGATTGCCCCGCGCGAGGTGCCCAAAGCACGTCATTCACAGGAACGATCCTCGAGTCCGGAAAGTGTGGAGGTGTCGAGTATCACCGAGGAATCTGACAGCACACCGGATATGAAACAGCCGGGGGAGGTTGTGGCGGAGTTGGAAGCATTGATTGCCAAACCTTTTGAGAGTTCTCCTGCGGCTTCGCCGATGGCATCAGGGATCCAACGTGCCTGTGCTCCCCGTGTGGGTGTTGTTTCTTCTCTACCCTCCCCGCTGAGAAGAAGCATGCATAAAGTTTCTTTTCCTTGTACTACACGTGATGAGTGCCACTCAACGGTGAATGAGGGTCGCGCAGCCCATCAAAAGCTTCTCAAAGAAGTGGAAGAAGTACTTGGTGTGGGAACTGTTTCTGTGGCAATAGATTAATTTCTGTTTACTGATTGTTGATTGAATTAGATTATATTTATTTGATTGCGCGATGCCAGAGTGTATTTTTTTTTTTTTTTCAAAGTTTCTGTTTGACTTCTTTTTAACGCATAAGAAGAGTGGTTTGTGGCGCTTGCCATTCGCTCGAGCGATGTAATATCTACCATATCTACGATCACTTTGATTTTTTGGTTTCCTTGCCTTTTTACTTATTCTTTGATTTGTGTGTGCGCGTTTTTTTTTTGACTTAAATTTTATTTACGTTAGAGGTAGAGATATTTATTCCATAAATAGTTTTTTGATGGGCGACCCTTTCGTGCGCCCGGGGCTGACGTATCAGCCACACATTGAGCAGGTGTTGCTTCGAAATGAGGGAACCCTGACGCTGGAAAGCAGCAAGGATGACTGGCTACGGTATCAGCACCGCGACACGCTGGCAAGTCTCATATTACATCGTGACCGTCTGGAGTATCTTTCGCTGGTGGAGAACGTGGCACCGGCGCGCATGGAGCGTATTCTCTTGGAGCGTGCCGTAGACCCCATTCGAAAGAGGGGGCGGTCCAACACTTGACGGAATGGGGATGTTAGGACTCCATGGGCCTTCCTTAAGACTGGGTGTCTGTGTGTGAATGTGTGCGAGTTGGATGATTAACGCCGGTATGCCGCTAGAGAAGAAGCTTTTCTCCTTCTGTATGTACGTTTCTGCAGTGACGGTTATATACTCCTTTATTATTATTATTTTTTGTTCTTCTTTTTTTTTGTGTGTGCAGTTCTCACAGGTACACGCACACACATACGTGTTGTTGCCGAGAACAGTTGGTGTTATTGCACTGCTCATAAAAATAAGGGCGAAAAACAAAGCAAAATATTACCCAGCAATCGTAGAGGGAGAGGGGAATCATGTGGCACCGCCCGTGGGCCCTTTTGCCGCGGTACGTATTCTTTTGTTTGGCCGCTGCAAGTACTCAGCGGCGCTTTCAAGGGCGGATTCCAAGCAAAGGCTATCGTATGCAGCCTACAGTGCCTGATAGGCTGAAAGATGCCGTGAGCCTTTTTGGCGCTGATGCGCACAATGTGACACCTGATGACCCGCCGTATGTGCCTGAGGAGCAACGGATGCACATGACCAAAGAAATTATGGGCAGTAATCAAAATATGAAGAATCATGGAAAGCTAGATCGATTAAGAGCTGCATTGGATACAGTACACAATGAGGGACCTGAACACGAGGGGTGGAAGGAGGTCTATCTTTTTCTTCGCACTACTGAGATGTGTTGCGAGCTTGAGAAGGATCCGACAGATTTATTTCCCAAAGGGAAGAAGTTGTGGATTAACTTAGATGAGTGTGAGGAGAGACGACGTCCTGTGTTAATGCAGATGCCTAATGGTATGCTTGTGTTACCGGTTTTCTCTATGGAAGAGTACCTCGATCACTATTTTTGCAGAGTAGACGCGTTTGAGTCTTGCTGGTTTCCTATTCCTAGGATGGGCACTCGATTTGAGGAGTTTTGTCATTTGCCTTTTCCAGTAACAGCCGTTGGAAGTATGCAACACTTCAGTGCTCTTGCAACTGTTGCGTTGCGGTCCTCCCAGTTTGGCATCCTTGTGAACCCCGGGCAGCGTACTAGCAAGTTCATCACGTACCCAGAAATGGTAGAGCTTGCCAAACAGCGAAGTATGCGGCCCAAAGAGCGTAACACCGATTTAAAGCGCAAATCCAATGGAGTGGAAGAAGATATATTTGATCGAAGCTTTCGTTGTGGATTTGACACCAGAAAACTTGTGATGAGACGCGTAGAGCCGGTTGAGTTGGAGGAGTTGCTTCGTCATCGACCAAAGATACCACCGGTGGCACAGTTGGAGTTGCATCTTCTTCTTTTTGAATATGAATCAATATCAAAGGTCTTTGTAAGCACCGTGGATCGCCCACGTTGGCGCCGTGTGTTTAGTGCCTCTGAGAAAATGACGCGGATTGATGTGGTTATAGAAGGTGGGAGGCCGGATCGTGCGATCTTTGAGCGTATCAAAAAATGGAGTTATATGGGGGAGTTTCATTCCGACGTGCACGTTGAGTTTACGGCGGTGTCACCCGAAGCAAGTAAGGGAGATGAAATGCAACTTTTTTATGATTCTTCGGATGGAAAACTTTTGCGTGGCATGAAGGCTTTTCGCGGGATTACGATTCGGAGGGCGATTGGCTATGATGATCCTCTTCTTGATGCCCACGGCAATCCGGTTGCCTTCACAGCACGAGAGTAAAACGGCGAAAAATGTTTACCTCGCGTATAACCATGTGTTATTTTTTCAATGAGTGATGACTGAGGATGACGACGGAATGGGAAATGGGGATTGTGGCGTTGCTGACTTTGCATAATTAATTATTTATTTTTTCCTACGGGAAATATGGGTTTGGAAGAGCGGGGATAATATATTTATTTATATTTATATACATTTTTTTTTTCTTTTTGAATTTGTCGTCACCCACTGCGATTCAAAAGGGGTATTTCTTCTCCCGTCGTTGACACTGCTGTTTTTCGTTTTTGGCTCTTTCTGTGATATTGGCTTTTGTACAACAGAAAGCTTCTCCGCCTCAAAGAAAAAAAAAAAAAAAAAAAAAGGAAAAAAGGCGATTGTTTCACTCTCTGTGTCATGGCAGAGGACACCATCACGTTTCTTCGTACCGTTGGGAAACTGAAGGAAACGGATCGCACGGGTTGGGTTGAGCACGGCATCCCAAACCCCGAATCGGTGTCAGATCACATGTATCGCGTTGCGGTCATGTGCATGATGTGTCCTGACGAGAAACTGGACCGAAATAAACTGATCCGCATGGCGCTCTGCCATGATGCGGGCGAGAGCATCGTTGGTGACATCTCCCCCAAAATGGGTGTTTCCAAGGAAGATAAGTATAATCAAGAAAAGGCGGCGGTTTTGCATCTTACCGGTTTATTGGAAAAAGAATCGCCCTTGTCTAGGGAGCTTCACGAGCTATGGGAGGAGTACGAGGCGCAGCACACACCTGAAGCACAGTTTCTCAAAGATATTGACCTTTTGGAGATGGTGGCACAGGCACATGCATATGAGTTGGCTCACCCTAAGAAAGATCTAAGTTCATTTTTCGTTTCAGGGGAAAAGATCAAGCACCCATGGGCAAGGAATATTTATGAAACACTCCTGCGTACTCGTTCATCGGAAAAGTGAAACGAAAAAATGAATGATCAATAATGATGACAGTTTTGGGTGTGAGCCAATTGTATTTATCTTCTTTTGACGGAACGCTTGCAACTTGGGGGGAGAATGGTGCTGGTGTTGGTGGCGTGCCACGGGTGCCGTGTCGCATTCCTGTTTCTTCTGTGGGTACATGTACACATAAATGTTTTTTTTTTTTTTTTCTTTACCCCACCTTTTTTTTTATTTTGTGTTATATGTGCTTCTTGGTGGAGATATGGGGTTGAGGAATGCGGAACTTCATAGGCGCACAATCAGGGATCTCTCCGACAAGGGATTTACTGTTTTAGTGCAGGAGGCGGTGCTGAGTTGCATGGGTGCGCGGACTCCACGTATCCCATACTTCTCTTTACTTTCCCCCAAAGTGAACGAGGCGGTGTCTACCCTTTTGTCTCTCACGCAGTTGGTCACGAAAAGCAATGCAGACTTTGATGCGGCACTTCAGAGGACCCAGGCTGCCTTGAAAAGACTTGCCGCAGAGTCTCTTGGAGATGCGGAAATATTACTACGAGGTGAAGATGTGACTGCGGCTTTATCATATACTACCTTTTTGGCGCGGTTCCGTGCATTGTGGGTTTTTTTGTTTGGCTTCACGTATCCACCATCCTCACTGCAAGTTGTTCCTCCTCATATTTTTGCTGTTCGATGGCCTGAGGTGTTATGCGACGACACGATTGGATGGATTTGTGCAACCCGGGAAGAAGCTGGGCGGTCATTTGCCTCAATTCAATCTGGAACTGCTTCGCATTTGACTTATTTTGTGTTTATATTGCAACATACATTGTCAGTACGCACAGTATTATTGGAGTGCGTCGCGGAAATGATGGTAAATTCTGCAGTGCGTTTTGACGTTATGTCCGTAGTGCGGAGCATGTATAGGGCGTATGAGACCTTGGAAGAGATGGCTGATCTTCAGGAGACGTGGAAACAAGAGGGGTTATTCTCGGATGACTTTATTACGAAGTACACATCGTCTTGTGCTTCTGATGCTGGAGTTAGCGGCGTTTTTTGGGATGATTGTGGATTGGATTTGGTTCTTTCTCCCACCAGGGCACATGCAAAGTCGACTTTTCTCTGCCCTTTTCTTTGGATTCTAGAAAACTTGGTGTGGTGCTTGTACGGACGCCTAACACTTCTCTTCCAAAGTTGTTTCATAGCCCTCCCCCCTGAGATTTCTCCTCACCAGGCCGTGAAGGATGTGGGAGGCACAGGCGTGGCGAATAATGAAGAGGGTCCCACGGTAGTTCAGCGCAATTTCCCTGAGTTGAATCGTTCATTTGGGAGGAGACAAGAAAGTCGTGGGGATTTGGTGGACAGTTCTGCTATTGCCGCTGAAAAAGTTTCTTTTTTACATCGGAGGACGACGACTACGACCACGAGCGTGTATGTGGAGCCGATGACAACAGGCTCAAAGTTGCGGTTAAGTTTTCCTTCGTTGACACGAGGTGATTCTGCAACACGCCTCGTGGAGGATGACTCATTGCAAGCAAGTCGGATTGAGTTTCATTCACCGTTTGATTTGAATTTTAATGGCGCAGAGAGTAATGAGAGAGGGTTTTTGGATAAAGTTGGTTGCCACATACTGGCGCAATTATTATGGAATATCACCCATGAGCGACCCCGTTCCACGTTTTTTGTGGTCACTGACTGTACACGGCGTCCAGGGCCGCGTGCGTGGCAACGCAATCATTGCACTGTGACTACTTGGGCAGATGATGTTTCGGGTCGACAAGGGATTGAGCATTGGGTGCTGAATTTTGTGTGTCCGAACTCTCGACTGTCAGAGAATCCCGCGAAACGTGCGCAGCAGGAGATCATGCTTCTAAGAGCAGTTGTTTTTCAAGTGTTGGGATCAACGCAGCGGAGAGCGCGGTTTACGAACGATGGTTCCGTTTTTTATGTGGTGCGTAGCGATAATGAAATGGACGGAGGAAGGCTTTACTTTGTTCTCCTGCTTCAACGCGATACCAGCACCACACATCCAAGCGTTGGCGTACGTGATATTACCTCAAAGAAGGCGGTAGAATTGGAGTCCTGCTGGGCATTTCGCTCCTTGGAGGAGGTGTGTGTGGCATGGTGTATGCCTCATCTATGCAACTTGGCCATCCGTCTGGCGGCGTTGATCTCGTCGTGAGTGTTCGTTCCGTGGGCCATCGTGCGCCCGGTTATTTCTGTTTTCTTCTTCCACTGTTGCGCTGCACGACGCTTTTTTTTTGTTTATTATTGCTGTTTTTGTGGATGCCGTCATTATCCACCTGACTGCTTTTTCTTGTTTACGTTTTCTTGCGTTGCGTGGGGCTTTTCTCTTTGACTGCTGTTCCCGTGCCTTTTGTGCCCTTTGCGACTCGGCAGGAAGATTTATATAAATAAATATACGTAGCTGGGCGCCAGATATCGCCTCAGCAACGCCGAGAAGAGTAATTGAGTGGTAGAAAAATTTAGAGCTTATACGTCCCCTGGAGGAAAAGAGAAACGAAGGGGAGGGGCGAAGAGGTTACCGGTTGAAAGAAACCACATTGTATTCACCACCACCATCATCTTAACATTTTTGGCGAATTTTTAAATAAAAACATCAGGGAAAGAGTGAGGTTTTTCGCGAATGCCTTCTTCCAATTTGTCGGCAGATAATCCCAAATACCACATTGCACGTGCTGTGCGGGTGGCGTCGAGCACATCGTCGGTGGGTCGCATAAGTGCAGACAAGTCAAAGTTCTGCAAGCGATCTGGTAGCGCTAGCAGTGCCACGGAGGTGCGGAGTGCTACGTCAGACGTCATTGGTAGTGTGGGAAGGAAAAGGATTGGTCTCTCCTCTTTAGACTCGACTCGCATGAAAAATGGCTCGGCAGACGACGCTATTCTCCGTAGCCAAACGCGCCAGCCTTACTTTCCTCCCCCTCTTCACCCAAAACAGGTGAAGGAGTTTTTGGCTCGTATGAGAGAGGACGAAGCCCGGTGTACCAAAATGCATGAAAAAGTTTGTGAGAGCAAGGGTATCGCATTTCACCCGACGAAACGGTTGAATTGCCGGAGACGTTCAAGCATGATAGAGCAGCCATGTAATACTCCCCAGAGACGCCCAGTGATAAGCTGTTCATCAACGCCTTCACGCAATGTACGATCCCCCATGTTGCGCCGATCAATGGGGCCAAATGAAATTTTTCGGCCGGATCCTTTGCCGGTTCGGGGAAAATCGCCCACACTCTATGGGAAGAAATCCGATTTACAGCCACGTGCGGTGGCAACTGCCACGGCGAAGATTCCGGGCGCAAGGGGAGACAAAAGAGGTGAAAATGGAGCGGGAGGAATGCCAAAAGAAGCGGCAGCGAGGCGGCAGCGTCCCGTCATCTCTGTCAACTCGACAACGAGTGTCTCGAGAAACGGAATCACTGCTACCGCCGCCAATAATCGGAGAGTCCAGCAAGGCAGAAGCACCACGCGGCAGCAAGTAAGGACCCAACAATCGCCGTCTCAGGGCACACCGCTTCATCAGGGTTTGCCTGGAGTTAGGCAACCTCCACGAAGTTCGCTCTCCGGGGTAATTTCACCGAGTAGTGTTTCCCCATGCTTGAAGAACTGCAGGACTGAGACGGCCCCGTACATTGAAACCCCTGCCGGCGGAAAATCGGAAGTGTGCTCACCGGTGAGACTCGTTTACGACACAGTAGACGACGGTTCGCTTGGTCTTTTCCGGTGAGTTACACGCGTCTGCCTTTTTGTTATCGTTGTTGTTGTTGCTGCTTCTGTGCATGTGAAAGGTGTTGGATGCGCAACGTCCATCACGCGCGCGGGTGACACCAAAAATGATGATTCTTTTGCTTTTTAGGGGAGGTGAGTCTGTGGGAGTGGCGGGGGGAAGAAATTGACAGGACCAGCAATGTCTCTTGAAGGTCTTGGTCAAATGAAATGACTGACGTGAAATCCACCACCGCCATCGCCAACACAAAAGAACTCAACCACAACACAGCGAATGGACTCGAGTGTGGAGAAATGGACGACAAAACGAATCAAAGGACAAGAAGACGTAGGGGAGTTGAAGAGTGCGGAACAACACTTTGGGGGGATAAAGAAAAGGGAAATAGAGGTAGTCGCAATTTTTTGTTTGTTGCTTTTTTCTTTCCTTCTTATTTACGATTTTTTTTTCTGCATTTTTTTTCAATTTGCATGGTCTGGTGTTTGTGTGGCGCTCTGTTGGAGAAGCGGCCTCTCATCGTTTCCGGCGAGCGGTGGGGTGGGGGGAGGGGAAAAGGCGGAAACTGGAAAAAGAAAAGAATAAAATCATACCAATAAAAAAGAAAAATGAGGAGGGAAAAAATATTATGTGCATAATTCACAGGACGCCAGATAAGAGGCATTTTTTTTTTTCCTTCTCTTACCAGTCGTAGTAACTACACCTCAATTTTGCAGCTCTGGTAAACGTACGAAGGAATTCAGCAGCAAGGGGTAACCTTACTCCGCGGGCAGCCACTATAGAATGGCTCCAACATCTGCCCTTCCGGCCCGTAAAACTAAGTAACAACTACTCATCGGGTTTGAAGCATGAACAGCAGGCGCTTAGCTTCCTCTCTAGCAAAGAGTACTAGACCCTGGCACCACGTTGAGGTGGCCGGCTGAGCCAGGTAGCTAAGAGACATCGTACGCATCTCTCTTATCGCCGGTACCACTTTTTTGGGAGCGTGTGGGAAGGATGTGTGGCCATGTGAGGAAGAACGAGTAAGAGGGTTTCTTGTCCACCTGACATGCCTCTTTACCTGCAATGTGGTGCTGGTCTCCAAAGATACCAATTTGTAAGGCAGCAAGTGCAGCTTCTACTTTATCCCCATTTCTGTTGTCCCACGCATTTCTTCCTTTTACCCTCCACGTGGAGGGGGAAAACAGGGGCTGCGGAAATCGTGAAAACTGCCAGTTCGTGGGTTCACAACGAGCCCGGTTATCACGACAAATATATTTGGAATCGGTTTACTACTGTGTGAGTGTGGGTGCGGGTTAACTCGTTTTTGAAGCGGGGGATGCTGGGCGCATTGAACCAAACTGTCGTTTCTCTCTTGTTGCTGTCCCTTCACTTTATGGGAACGAAGGACAAGGCCTCGGCCGGGAGCATGTTGTTTTTGCATGAATCTATTTTTTTTATATTTTATTTTTGCGTGCGTATTCATTTATTTGAGTGTATGTGCTCCGTGTGCTTTTGGACCGTTGTAGCCCTGATTTCTCCTCAGGGGATGTGGGAGGCACAGGCGTGGCGAATAATGAAGAGGGTAAGCGCAATTTCCTGAGTTGAATCGTTCATTTGGGAGGAGACAAGAAGTCGTGGGGATTTGGTGGACAGTTCTGCTATTGCCGCTGAAAAAGTCTCTTTTTTACATCGGAGGACGACGACTACGACCACGAGCGTATATGTGGAGCCGATGACAACGGGCTCAAAGTTGCGGTTAAGTTTTCCTTCGTTGGCACGAGGTGATTCTGCAACACGCCTCGTGGAGGATGACTCATTGCAAGCAAGTCGGATTGAGTTTCATTCACCGTTTGATTTGAATTTTAACGGCGCAGAGAGTAATGAGAGAGGGTTTTTGGATAAAGTTGGTTGTCACATACTGGCGCAATTATTATGGAATATCACCCATGAGCGACCCCGTTCCACGTTTTTTGTGGTCACTGACTGTACACGGCGTCCAGGGCCGCGTGCGTGGCAACGCAATCGTTGCACTGTGACTACTTGGGCAGATGATGTTTCGGGTCGACAAGGGATTGAGCATTGGGTGCTGAATTTTGTGTGTCCGAACTCTCGACTGTCAGAGAATCCCGCGAAACGTGCGCAGCAGGAGATCATGCTTCTAAGAGCAGTTGTTTTTCAAGTGTTGGGATCAACGCAGCGGAGAGCGCGGTTTACGAACGATGGTTCTGTTTTTTATGTGGTGCGTAGCGATAGTGAAATGGACGGAGGAAGGCTTTACTTTGTTCTCCTGCTTCAACGCGATGCCAGCACCACACATCCAGGCGTTGGCGTACGTGATATTAGCGCAAAGAAGGCGGCAGAATTGGAGTCCTGCTGGGCATTTCGCTCCTTGGAGGAGGTGTGTGTGGCATGGTGTATGCCTCATCTATGCAACTTGGCCATCCGTCTGGCGGCGTTGATCTCGTCGTGAGTGTTCGTTCCGTGGGCCATCGTGCGCCCGGCTATTTCTGTTTTCTCCTTCCACTGTTGCGTTGCACGACGTTTTTTTGTTTATTCACTTATTTCTTTTTTTGTTTATTATTGTTGTTTTTGTGGATGCCGTCATTATCCAGCTGACTGCTTTTTCTTGTTTATGTTTTCTTGCGTTGCGTGGGGCTTTCCTCTTTGACTGCTGTTCCCGTGTCTTTTGTGCCCTTTGCGACTCGGCAGGAAGATTCATATAAATAAATATACGTAGCTGGGCGCTAGATATTGCCTCAGCAACGCCGAGAAGAGGAAGTGAGTGGTAGAAAAATTTAGAGCTCATACGTCCCCTGGAGGAAAAGAGAAACGAAGGGGAGGGACGAAGAGGTTACCGGTTGAAAGAAACCGCATTGTATCCACCACCACCATCATCTTAACATTTTTGGCGGATTTTTTTAAATAAAAACACCAGGGAAAGAGTGAGGTTTTCCGCGAATGCCTTCTTCCAATTTGTCGGCAGATAATCCCAAATACCACATTGCACGTGCTGTGCGGGTGGCGTCGAGCACATCGTCGGTGGGGCGCATAAGTGCAGACAAGTCAAAGTTCTGCAAGCGATCTGGTAGTGCTAGCAGCGCCACGGAGGCGCGGAGTGCTGCGTCAGACGTCATTGGTAGTGTGGGAAGGAAAAGGGTTGGTCTCTCCTCTTTAGACTCGACTCGCATGAAAAATAGCTCGGCAGACGACGCTACTCTCCGTAGCCAAACACGCCAGCCTTACTTTTCTCCCCCTCTTCACCCAAAACAGGTGAAGGAGTTTTTGGCTCGTATGAGAGAGGACGAAGCCCGGTGTACCAAAATGCATGAAAAAGTTTGTGAGAGCAAGGGTATCGCATTTCACCCGACGAAACGGTTGAATTGCCGGAGACGTTCAAGCATGATAGAGCAGCCATGTAATACTCCCCAGAGACGCCCAGTGATAAGCTGTTCATCAACGCCTTCACGCAATGTACGCTCCCCCATGTTGCGCCGATCAATGGGGCCAAATGAAATTTTTCGGCCGGATCCTTTGCCGGTTCGGGGAAAATCGCCCACACTCTATGGGAAGAAATCCGATGTACAGCCACGTGCGGTGGCAACTGCCGCGGCGAAGATTCCGGGCGCACGGGGAGACAAAAGAGGTGAAAATGGAGCGGGAGGAGTGCCAAAAGAGGCGGCAGCGAGGCGGCAGCGTCCTGTCATCTCTGTCAACTCGACAACGAGTGTCTCGAGAAACGGAGTCACTGCTACCGCCGCCAATAATCGGAGAGTCCAGCAAGGCAGAAGCACCACGCGGCAGCAAGTGAGGACCCAACAATCGCCGTCTCAAGGCACACCGCTTCATCAGGGTTTGCCTGGAGTTAGGCAACCTCCACGAAGATCGCTCTCTGGGGTAATTTCACCGAGTAGTGTTTCCCCATGCTTGAAGAACTGCAGGACGGAGACGGCCCCGTACATTGAAACCCCTGCCGGCGGAAAATCGGAAGTGTGCTCACCGGTGAGACTCGTTTACGACGTAGTAGATGACGGTTCGCTTGGTCTTGTCCGATGAGTTCTACGCGTCTGCCTTTTTTTTATTGTTGTTGTTGTTGCTGCTTCTGTGCATGTGAAAGGTGTTGGATGCGCGACGTCCATCACGCGCGCGGGTGACACCAAATACGATGATTCTTTTGCTTTTTAGAGGAAGTGATTCTGTGGGAGTGGCGGGGGAAAGAAATTGACAGGACCAGCAATGTCTCTTGAAGGTCTTGGTCAAATGAAATGACTGACGTGAAATCCACCACCGCCACCGCCAACACAAAAGAACTCAACCACAACACAGCGAATGGACTCGAGTGTGGAGAAATGGAAGACAAAACGAATCAAAGGACAAGAAGGCGTAGGGGAGTTGAAGAGTGCGGAAAAACACTTTGGGAGGGATAAAGAAAAGGGAAATAGAGGTAGTCGCAATTTTTTGTTTGTTTCTTTTTTTTTTTTCTCTGCATTTTTTTCAATTTGCGTGGTCTGGTGTTTGTGTGGCGCTCTGTTGGAGAAGCGGCTTCTCATCGTTTCCGGCGAGCGGTGGGGTGGGGAGGGGAAAAGGCGGAAACTGGAAAAAGAAAAGAATAAAATAATACCAATAAAAAAGAAGAAAAATGAGGAGGGAAAAAATATCATATGCATAATTCACAGGACACCAGCTAAGAGAAATCGTACGCACCTTTCTTATCGCCGGTACCACTTTTTTGGGAGCGTGTGGGAAGGATGTGTGGCCATGTGAGGAAGAACGAGTAAGAGGGTTTCTTGCCCACCTGACATGCCCCTTTACCTGCAATGCGGTGCTTGTTTCCAAAGATACCGACTTGTAGGGCAGCAAGTGCGGCTTCTACTTTTTCCCTTTTCTGTTGTCCCACGCATTTCTAGCCTTTACCCTCCACGTGGAGGGGGCAACAGGGGCTGAGGAAACCGTGAAAACTGCCAGTTCGTGAGTTCACAACGAGCCCGGTTATCACGGCAAATATATTTGGAATCGGTTTGCTACTGTATGAGTGTGGGTGCGGGTTAACTCGTTTTTGAAGCGGGGGGATGCTGGGCGCATTGAACCAAACTCTCGTTTCCCTCTTGTTGCTGTCCTTTCACTTTATGGGAATGAAGGACAAGGCCTCAGCCGGGAGCATGTTGTTTTTGCATGAATCTATTTTTTTATTTTATTTTTGCGTGTGTATTCATCTACTTGAGTGTGTGTGCTCCGTGTGCTTTTGGACCGTTGTTCCCCCCTCCCCCCCCCCCCTTTCCACCGTCCTTTTTCTACGATAGATGACATGTATTTATTTATTTATTTATTTTACTTTTTTTTTGTGTGTGTCTTCTGTCCGACTTTGTTTGTTTTGCTTCCTTCTGTCATTCACGCCGGCACACGCGCACGTGGCTTCCTTCCTTCCTTTCTTTCTGCTCTCGTCGTTGTCATTACTACTTGCAGGTTTCTTTTTTTCTTTCTTTCTTTTTTTTTTTATTGAAGCCCATTTTTATAACCAAACAAAACCCAAATCAAAAAAAAAAAAAAAAAAAAGAGAGGAGAGTGAGGAACTAAAGGGAGTAGTCGGCAGTCTTATAACACAACACGCAGCAGGAGCAACTTTAACAGACCAAAAAAAAAATTAAAATAAAAAAAAAATAAAATAAAATAAAAAAAATAAAATAAAAATAAAGTAAAATAAAATAAAAATATATAAAAGTCCTGAGGACCAAAAACAAAAACAAAAACAAAAACAACAACGCAGGGAAAGAAGTTGCGTTGCTAATAAAAGAGCGCACGCACAGAGAACGGGGGATAACATACAAACAAACAAACAAACAAAAAAAGATAATATAAGGATAAAACAACAAAAGGATAGTATACATCCAGTTGAAAGAAGCAACTGACAGAAAAGAACATCAACAACAAAAACAAAAAAGAAGTAAAACAAGGGCCGTATTCGTTTACTTTGAACCGAAAACACAACAATAACAAAACCCAAAACAAAAAAAAAGGAAGAAGGTAGAATGTCGAACTTTCCTGCTGCGAGTCCCTCCATCTGGGTCGGCGGTTTGGACCCCAACCTTAACGAGCAAAAGCTCTACGACCACTTTGTACGCCTTGGCCCAGTTGCCTCCGTGCGTGTCTGTGTGGACTCTGTCACGCAGAAGTCACTTGGCTATGGTTACGTGAACTTCCAGAACCCTGCGGATGCCGAAAAGGCGCTGGACCAAGCCGGCGTTAAACTCGGTTCGAAGCACATCCGCATTGCCAAGATTCAACGTGATCCTTCTAAGCGGCGCAGCGGCGTGACGAACATCGTAGTGAAGAAACTTCCACCGTCCGTGGACACCTATGCCCTTAAGGAAATGTTCTCCAAGTACGGGCGTCTCACAGCCATTGGTCTCGCAACAAACGAGAATGGCGAGTCCCGTGGTTATGCCCGCATTTCCTACGAAAAGGAGGAATCTGCCATACAAGCGGTTCAGGAGGTAAACGGAATGGTTATCGATGACTGCGCTATTACTGTGGAACGCTACCAACCACACCATCGTGAGGAGCAGTTGAAGCAATTTACAAACCTTTATGTGAAGAACCTTGACCCCTCCGTTAATGATGAGAAGTTGAAGGAAGTGTTCTCCGCTTTTGGTGAGGTGACGTCCGCCAAGGTTCGTGACCTTGGCGCAAACCAGACAGTCGGATTTGCCTACGTCGCGTACGCCACTCACGAAGCTGCCGCCAAGGCTGTCGAGGAACTCGACGAGAAGGAGAGTCCATTGGCTAAGGAAGGGATGAAACTGAGTGTCTGCCGCTTCCGCTCTCGAGATGAACGTCAGCGCGAGCGCGAACGTCTGCGCCGCGAGCGTCAACAACAACACAGCAAGTACCCGAACCTTTACGTCAAGAACTTTGACGATACTGTCACCAGCGAGCGCCTGAAGGAGCTGTTTGAGCGCTGTGGCGAGACTGTTTCTGTCAGTGTTATGATGGACCGGGCCACTAGGGTATCCCGGTGCTTTGGCTTTGTTTCTTTTAAGGAGCAGAGTGCGGCGAGCCGTGCCATCCAGGAGCTTCATGGAAGCACGGCCCTTGGGCCGCGTCCACTTTTTGTGACATATGCCCTCCGCAAGGATGCTCGTCGCCAGACACTGGAAGACATGCGTAACAAGCAGCCACGTATGCGTCAGCCGCCTATGGGAAGCCTGATGGGTGGCATGATGGGACCACAACTTGGCTTCATGGGACCGCAAGCAATGTTTAACGGCGTTCCCTTTGTAAACCCTCGCATGTCGATGATGCCTACACCGATGGGAATGGGTGGTCAGTTGCGACCAATGGGCCCTACACCGATGAATCAAGTGCGGGCGCGCCCCATGCCGCAACGTCCCCCAATGCAGCCGATCATGGCGCCGCCTCCACAACCGCAGTCGTTGGCTTCACAGGGACAGAATCTGTCGACGGTGCTTGCCAACCTGACTCCCGAGCAACAGAAGAATGTTTTGGGAGAGCGTTTGTACAACCACATTGTCGCTATCAACCCTGCCGCGGCTGCAAAGGTGACTGGCATGCTTTTGGAGATGGATAACGGCGAAATTCTTAATCTGCTAGACACACCCGGTCTTTTGGATGCGAAGGTTCAAGAGGCTCTTGAAGTGCTGAATCGCCACATGAACGTTTAGAAGCGTCTTTGTGTGTGCGTGCGTGTGGTCTATTCGTGTCTTTTTTTTTAGTTCTTTTTTTTTTTTGTGTGTGTGTGTGTATGCGTGTCGGTGATCGGGTCTTTCTTTCTTTGCGTGTATGAGAGAACTTCTGATGCATGACCTGAAACTGTGAATGAAGCGAGGGACGTGTAACGAGGGAGAGACAGCACCCAAAGAAGAAGAATAAAATCAAAAAAAAAAAAAAAAAAAAAAAAAAGAAAAGGAAAAACTAAAGGAGTAACAACAAACAGTAAATGCAACATGATCATATCTCTATGTATTTGTGTGTGTGGGTATATGCATAGTGGTATGTGTGTATTGCCGCAGAGCTTCTTTCTCTCTCTCTCTCTCTCTCTCTCTGTTTCCCTTTGGGGAGGAGTGAAGAAGGAGGTGGAGTGAAGTAAACTGCGAGGAGGAAGAAGAAGATAAATAATAATAATAATAATAAAAGGAAAGAGGGAAATAAATAAATAAATAAATAAATGTCTCTGTATAAATTTACAGCGACAACCGGCGTGAACGAAAAGAAAAGAAAAGAAAAAAGAAAAAAAAAACAAGAAGAAGAAGAAAAGGAAAAAAAAGTTAGAACTTTGAAGAAACACCAACCAATCAAGGAAAGAGAAAAAAAAAAAAAAAAAAAAAGAGAGAGTGAGAAGACAAAAACGCCTCCGACATTCCCAGAACAAGAGAAAAAAAAAAAAAAAAGAAAATGCCATTGAAATATATATATATAATTAATATATAATTATATAATAGAAATGAAGGAGTTGAGTGACCGCAAAGGAGGAATAATTAAAAAGAGAGCAAGATGAAGGTACAAACATAGGACCGGAGAGAAGACTGGGCTCTTAAAAGGGAGCTGTTCTTCAGTGTAAGGCAAGGGCGAAAAGAGAAAAAAATTATTATTAATTTTTTTTTTGTTTTTGATTCCTTTTTTTTTTTCTCTTTTTTTTTTTTTTGTTGTTGTTGTTTTACTCACTTTTTCTTGTTTCACTTCTTTATTCTGTTATACGTTGCAACTGAGGGTTCCTTAGGACGGAGTGTGATCTGCGGCACGAAGGGAGATGATGAGAGAGTGGGAGGAGGAGGAGGAGAGAGAGTGGGTGAGTTGGTGGGGATCCGTGTTTTATGGGCGCTGCCGCGACTGCCGGGCTTGCAATGGGCTTAACTTTATGTTGACGTCCATACGCCTTGTGTGTGGCACCCCACCGTCTTTTGTAGAGTAGGCGGCGCGTGTGCTGGATGTGTGGGCGACATGAATGAGTTTTTTTTTTTGTGTGTCTGTGTGTGTCTGTGGATGATGATTGAGCGGCGTGACACTCCACTGCCTCCCCTGTTCCTCTGGAGTGGACGCCTACACACACACACACACGCACACACACACTCTTTCGCTCTTTCTCTCACGTACACGTAATGCACCGTTGCTTACGCTTGTACACATTCCCACAATTGCGACTCATTCAAGAAAAAGCAAACAAAGAGAAGGATTTTTAGACCTGGTAACCCGCACACAGAAAAATTAGAAATCGAAAATGAAGAAGATATATATATTATATATGATGAATGGATGAAGGGGTGGATTTTTTCTTTGGCTTTGCTTTTTTTTTTTTTTTTTTACCTTTTTTTAGCCTTTGCCTCGCCATTTTTTTTTTTTCTCTTAAATATTATTCCTCCTGCTGATTTCATTCTTTTTTTTTTTTTCTTTTTTTTTCTTTTTTTGTTCTTTGTGCGAGTGTTTTGTTTTTATTATTCTTTTGGAAGGGTTTCTTTTCCCACGAAATTCCTTGGGACTCTCTCAAGGCGCCTTTCACATTCACCGCCCCCCCCGCACACACGCCGGGACTGTGGACGAGAGGGACGGTGCTGGCTTACATTGGATGCATGCCGGCGTGTGAACGTGAGAAAGATGACGGCTGCGAGGGAACAGGGGGAGGGAGAAGAGGGATGCACGAAAGGAGGGGAATTAACGAATAATATATTTATTTATATATAACGACAACCAACAACAAGAAAAAAAAAAAAAAAGAAAAAAAGAGAACGAATAAAAAGAGGGTCCAAAAAGGTCTCGAAAAGTCTCCTCTTGAACGTATCTCTTTCTTCCTCTCCTCGTGGCTGCTTCCAACCGTACCCATACGCGGAACGATGAGGAACACAGAAAAGAAAAGAAGGAACTGGAAAGGGTAAAAGGTGAGGGAAAAAGAGAAAATTATTATTATTATTTTTTTTTTGTTATTGATTCCTTTTTTTTTCTCTCTTTTTTTTTTTTTTTGTTTACTCACTTTTTCTGTTTCATTTCTTTATTCTGTTATACGTTGCAACTGAGGGTTCCTTAGGACGGAGTGTGGTCTGCGGCACAAAGGGAGATGATAAGAGAGTGGGAGGAGGAGAGAGAGAGAGAGAGAGGGGGTGAGTTGGTGGGGATCCGTCTTTTATGGGCTCTGCCGCGAATGCCGGGCTTGCAATGGGCTTAACTTTATGTTGACGTCTAGACGCCTTGTGTGTGGCACCCCACCGTCTTTTGTAGAGTAGGCGACGCGTGTGCTGGATGTGTGGGCGACATGAATGAGTTTTTTTTTTGTGTGTGTGTGTCTGTGTGTGTCTGTGGATGATGATTGAGCGGCGTGACACTCCACTGCCTCCCCTGTTCCTCTGGAGTGGACGTCTACACACACACGCACACACACTCTCTCTCTCGCTCTCGTTCTCACGTACACGTAATGCACCGTCGCTTACGCTTGTACACATTCCTACAATTGCGACTCATTCAAGAACAAGCAAACAAAGAGAAGGATTTTTAGATTGGTAACCCGCATACAGAAACATTATAAATCGAAAATGAAGAAGATATATATATTATATATGATGAATGGATGAAGGGGTGGATTTTTTCTTTGGCTTCGCTTTTTTTCTTTTTTCTTTTTTTTTTTTTTTTACCTTTTTTTGGCCTTTGCCATTTTTTTTTTTTAAATATTATTCCTCTTGCTGATTTCATTCTTTTTTTTCTCTTTTTTTTCTTTTTTTTTTTTTCCTTTTTTTTTGTTTTTTTTATATTATTTTGAGGGTTTTTTTCCCACTTGGGCAGCATTCATGCATATATGTGTATGTATGTATGTATGTATATTTCTCTCAGCGGAGGGTTTAAAGGTACGGTACAGAATATGGAAAACAGACAATAATAAGAAAAAGAGGTGAAGAGCTAAAAAGAGAAATAAGAATTAATGAAAATTGCACGCGGAATTGAGAGTTTGAAAATGGGAGGAAGAACGGCGTAAAAAAAAAAAAAAAAAATGAAGAAAAGAAAACATGCAAGGAGAAGCATGTATATATATATATTTGTGTCTATCTATCTATCTATCTATATATGCTTCTCTCCCTCTCTCTTTTTATCTCTCTGAGTATATAAATAAATATATTTATATACATACGCATATGTGTGTGTGCATGTGCAGCGAGAGTGAATGAGGGTGAAGGGCGTTTTTTGAGCTTCAATGGAGATGAAAAAAAAAAAAAAAAAAAAAAAAAAAAAAAAGGGTGTGAACCGCTAGAAAAGGGAAACCCAAAGAATAAAATAAAGAAAATTAAAAAAAAAAAAAAGAAAGAAAAAAGGGCTGTTTGACAGTGTTTATCAGCACTCGCGTGGCGCACACCGGATGAAATGAAAAAGCAAGCAGAAAAAAAAAAAAAAAAAAAGAGAGTATACATAATGCAGATCAATTAAAAAAAAAAAAAAAAAGGAAATTTGTGCTACATTTAAATGAAGGCACTCTCCGCACTTTAAACCGGCAATGAAGTAAATACTGTGTGTTGTGCGTATGTGTTCTGTGGCCCTCACCGGTGCTGAAAAAGCATCTACAGTTGTCAATGTTATTTTTGTTTTTGTTGCATTATCTCCTCTTTTATTTTTTAAATTTTTTTTCTTTTTTTTGGGGGGGTTATAGGTGTGGAGGCGTTTCTTACATCGTGCCTTCTTGTAGGAAGCGCAGTACCCACCCATTTATTTAGAAGCACACGCACACACACAAAACAAAAAAAAAAAAAAAAAAAGGGAATTAGTCTCTGCTTCAGAGATTTGCGCTGAAAGCGAGTGAGTGGGTTTTGTGCGTATATTGAGGGAGAGCAAAAGAGAGTGCTCTGAATAGGAGGTTTTAGATTAGAGGAGTTAGGCAATGGTGTTTGGTCTTCTGCGTTGCCTGTTTACATTCATAGTGTTTCACACGGGTGTTGGCTACGCCGTGCTGCTTGCACTGCGTCTGCCCCTTGCCGTGCTGGAAGAGAAGGAACATGCCAAGAAACAGAACGACAATTTGAATATCCCGTTGGATTCGTTGAAAATTTGGATCATGATCACATTTCTCAGTTCACTCTCTTACATGGGCGCAGAGAACCTTCCCTTTTTTCTGGAGGCTCGTGCCATTTTTACGTGGCTTCTTCTTCTGCTGCCATCCTCTTCGCACAGCAAGGTGTATGATGGTGCTTTTGAACCGTTTTTTGAACGTGCTTGTAAATCCATCACTGGCATTGTGAGTACACGAATGCTTGCACGAAGCGTGGGATTATTATTTTTACGTGTTTGCATAGGGACGGGGCTTTTTATTGCAAATAAAATTATTCGTCACCGGTTGTTGGAGGAGGATGAAATTTTTAAGGTTGTGAGGGGTCTGCTCTATGCCGCCCAGGCGTTGGAGGGCACGGAGGTGACGCGACCCAAAAAGAGTCGATCCCTGTTACCTCCACCGCCCAACTGTGTGGGGACCGAATTGTTGTAATCTACTTAGATGTATAAATGTTATGTGAGCTGCTCTTCAATGGGAAGAATGAAGTTGCGGGAAGGACTGAATGGAAAGAAATGTCTTTATTTCTCCCGTTTTTTCTTTTTGTTGTTATGTGTATGCGATGCGGGTGCTTGTATTTGCTTGCGTTACTTCAATCTCTTTTATTAAAAACAAACATCAAAAAGGTATACTTTTTATTTGGTGTTTAACGCTAGTTTTTTTTTTTTTTTTCCATATGTGTGTGTGTTTGTGTTGGTTATTTTTATCTTTTGCTTTGTGCTTTGCTTTTACGCAGTGCTCCTTTCCGTGGATTTTTTTTTTTTTGATGCAATTTAACTTCTGCCTGTCGCCAGTCTTTTTGTCGTCTTTTGTTTTTTTTTTCCTTCCTTTTTCTCGTTTCACGCGGGAGGAAGTGGCGGCGGCGAAGGACCCGTGGCTGTGGGGCACCTAAACAAACGGCACGAGCAGAGCCCGGCGAGTGAGCAAAGACGACCTGCCAAAACTCACCTTAAAAGAGTTTTTTTTTCTTTCTTTTTTTGGGGGGCAACGGGTAGCGAATTTTTAAAAGAATGAATCGTCACAAGAAGTTTTACTCTACGCTTGGGGATAAGTTGCATGACGACTATTACGACGATGACGACGACTATTATGACGAGGGAGAGGAGGATGACTACGGGGAGGAAGAGCTGCAATATGTGGTGCGGACGGGCGCCATCCCGGCAAAACCCGTGAAAACGTCCTCCACGGCGGGTTTCACTGCTCCGCAAGAGGAGTTATTGAACAACGAGGAGCTGCCATTGGGCGAAGAACAGGGTCGGTGCTCTGAGGATTTGGATTACCCGCTGATCACCATGCTTCTTGCGGAGTTCCGGAAGAAGTGGGAGAGTTGTGTCACGGCTCAGGAGCTTAAAGTGGAGCCCAAGTTGTGTGATATCATCGAAGCCATTCGTGATCATAACTATGACGTGGATGAGGCCGTCACATTTACACTGCGAAGGGTGACGGTGAAAAGTCTGGATGCGGGGACACAAAAATCGACCAACACGCCCTCGTCATTGCAATGTTCAGCGAATGCCTGTGCTCCTGCTCCGACACCTACGTTGGCAACGGCGGTTGAGCCCAAACCCGGTGGTCGCACCCTAAAACTTGGGAAAGGCGGTAAAAACACGGAGATACCACCGGCGAACAAATCCAATATGGTTAAAGAGACAATAACAAAAAGTGCAAGTGGTGCACGCAATACCCGTAATATTTCAGAATTGAAAAAGAATGCGGTACAGGAGATCATGCCGGACCCAAACAAAAGAGATTGTACGTTTGTCATTGCAGGTCATGTAGATGCGGGGAAAAGTACGACTTTGGGACATCTACTTTTGTTGCTGGGTAAGGTCTCGCAGTCTGAGATTGAGAAGAATGAGAAGAATGCGCGTCAGCTGAATAGCGGCTCGTTTAAATATGCATGGGTGCTGGATCAATCCGAGGAAGAACGCCGACGTGGTGTGACGATTGATGCTGGTTCCTATTGTTTTGAAACTGAACATCGTCGTATTAATATTTTGGATGCCCCTGGCCACAAGGATTACGTTCTAAATATGATTAGTAGTGCGACACAAGCAGATGCAGCCCTTCTTGTTGTAACGGCTGCCACCTCCGAATTTGAGGTTGGTCTTGCTCATGGGACGAAGGAGCATCTTTTTATTTTAAAGACATTAAGTGTTGGTCGATTGATTGTTGCCGTTAATAAGATGGATACGGTGGACTATAGTAAAGAACGATATGACTATGTCGTACGGGAGTTGAAATTTCTATTGAAACAAATACGCTACAAGGAGGAGGCGGTTGTTGGTTTTTGTCCAGTGAGTGGTATGCAGGGGACGAACATTCTTCATGTGAATCGCGAGGCGACTCCGTGGTATGAAGGGCCATCCTTGGTTCAGTTATTTGACCAATGCCCTCTGGAAAGCAGATTGTTAGATGCTCCATTACGACTGAGTTTACAGGACATGCAGGGATCAAGACTTTTTTGCAAAGTGGAGAGTGGACGCCTTTTAAAGGCGTCTAAATTTGTATTTTTGCCGTCTGACGTTCAAGTTCATGTCAAAACGATATTGAAGCCAACATTGGATGAATTTGTAAGTGCTGCTTTTGCGGGTGATCTGGTGGTGATTGACACGGACTCCTCACTTGTAGGGTTGTCCCCTGGCTGTGTTGGCTGCAGCCTCATTGACCCCATTCAATGCTCCACAGACTTTGAGGCCCGTGTGCAGACGTTTGCCACGCTGCAGAGTTCCATTCTTCCTGGCACAACCTTCACGATGGTCGTTCACGCCCTCACAGTGCCTGTGAAGGTGGTGGCGCTGGTGTCGAAGATGAACCGTCAAGGGACGTGGTCGACAGGCATGGTGAAGTGCATCCCAAAAGTTACACAGGCGATCATTGTTTTTCGTTCGGCTTACAAAATTGCATTAGAGCCCGCCGAAGTCTGTCGCGCGCTTGGACGTTTTGTTCTGCAACAGGATGGCAACACGGTAGCAGGTGGTCTTGTGGAGAAGATGATGTTGTGAACAGCGTGAGTTGCCATAAGAAGAAAAAAAAAAAAAAAAAGACGACGGAAGGGGAGTCAAACCAACAAACGAAAAACAACATCACTGCCACCGAGTAGAAGGCATTGTTAACACTGAACTCAAATGCAGCCCAAAGAGCAAAAGAAGACATAGTTAAATTTTGCTCTTTTTTGTTGTACAACTTGCGGTTACGGGAAGGATATTGCCGTTGTATTTGCAACCGTATTGCAATGGCACTCGTTTTCCGGTTATTGTTCCCCCCTCTCTTTCTGTACATACATATAGGTCTGTGTATACGCGTATATGTTTTTAACTATTATTATTATTATTATTATTATTATTATTATTATTATTATTAATTGTCTTTCCACTTGTGCCGTCTCACACTTTTGTTGTGATGGTCGGGGATTCCTGTTGTCTTCCATTTTCTCCGGTTTTCCTTTTTTTTTTCTTTTAATAAACAACCCTGAAAACAACAACAACAACAACAACAACAAAATAACGACTTGGCTTTATTCAGTAAACATTCCTGTCTTTTTTGTTTTGGCAGTAACAAGAAAGGGGAGAAAAATAATAATTCGGATAGGGCGGTACCGCTTGCGTGTCAAGAAAAGAAATAATAATAATAATCATCAAAGAAAAAAAAGGGACGGTGACATAAGAATACGAGTATTACATTACAATCCCCCCCCCCCCTCCCTCCTCTCACGATGAGTTATTTATTGGCCCCTTTTTGCGGCCTGGAAAAGTCGGAGACGATGGCGGAATACGAGCTTATGCCGGAGCCGATCCAGAATGCCGACTACATCCCTCTCCGATTGAACCCTAGGGAGCGGAAGATACAACGTCTCATGCGTGCGGTTATTATGGCCTCCCATTACACAGATAAGGTTGATAATGAAGCCGTACTAAAAAGTAACAAACGAGATGCCATTATAGTGAAGGAGATTACAAATTCACTTAGTGGCCTTATTACCGGCTTGGATGTTGAGAAGGGGGCGAAGCTTCTTCGTGAAAAGGACTTTTCTCCCTTTGCAAGAGAAATTCAGTTAGCCGTTGAGGCGTCCCGACGGTACAAAATGATGAATCCTGACTTTCTTCGAACAGATTACGTAAAATTTCTTTACATGGTTCAGGATGCAGTCCAGAACGAAAATGTTCGCGAGATGTTGGGTTTTGTGGTGGCTGAGCAAATTGTCACTGTTGGATTCTACTGCCGTGCCTTAGGGTTTGAGTCGATACTTCAGGATAATCGCATGCCCTTATGTATTACTCCTGTGCCTTTTATTAAAAACAGAAACAAGTTGAACAAGGCCCTGCGGCACAAGGATGTTACAGTGAATGGACTTTTAAAGGAATACAGTAGAGCATCCGGTCGGACTTTGGATGAGGTGGAGATTGCTGTTCGGAGTCTCAACGATGCCAATCATTTTGCCAACGACAATGTGGATAGTACAAATCAAATGCTTCATTTACTTAAGGAATTTTTCTCACCAGATGCACCAACTGATTTGACGAACTTGAGTATCGAGGAGGGCGAAAATGGAAGTCGATTGTCTCACAATCACAGACGGCAGTATTTTTTTGTCCTCCAAAGCCTTTCACTTTGGAAGAACATTTGTCGTCGCATGTTTTCTCTTTGGACGATTGCAGAGGGAGACATGTTAAACCCAAACGAGCCATACGAATTTCGTTACACAGGTCAAGGTTACCAACGTGTGCAAAAAGCCCCGAACCTCTACCGTGCCATCAGTGAGGTCGTGCAGCAGACGAAGGATGAGCTTGGAGAATGGGTAGGATCGGATCGTATACACCTCGGGGATGATCAGGTGCCGAATGCATTTCACTTTATTGATAAGTATGCTCAGGTTTCACGGATTATCATTCCCATACTTCGGACAATAGCTCACATTGATACCCTAGCGGAGAGTTATGAACACAATGCATACATGAAGGAGGTCTGGGATGGTTCCATGAATGCAAAAAGAGCTATCTTAAGGGATTTTTTTAGACACGGATTTGATGGTAGTGGAGGAGACAATATGGATGACGCTGGTAGTTGTGTTGATGGCCGGCTGACAAGTGCATGGAACTGGTGTAACAACATTCGATGGAAACCTTTTTATCCGCTCTTCCTTCTTGCTGGTTTTAGTTCCTTTGACGGCGAGCTTGGTCTGTAGGATGAAGATTTTCTCGTTTTTTTTTTTTTTTTTTGAATGTACTGGAGAATATGACGATCACTATTTAGATGGACAATGTGGGCTTGTATGTCTAGCAAAGCGTTTAATAACTCCGTCCACTTATTATTATCTTTTATTCTTCCTGTTGTTGTCATGGTTTTATCTTGGCTTGCTCACTGTATGCCTTTTTGTATTTATTGTGCATGTATGTGAGACTGTGTGTGCGTCTTAATAATTCCGGGTGAGGTGTGGCTTTCCCGAGTAATAAGAAATAAATGGTCATATCTATATATGTAGCACAGTTGTCCTTTTTGTTGTTGTTTCCACTGTTTTGTTTATTATTATTATTATTATTATTATTATTATTATTATTATTATTATTATTATTATTATTATTATTATTATTATTATTATTATTATTATTATTATTATCATTATTATCATTATTATTATTGTTTTTATTATTATTGTTTGTTTTTAATGTCTGATTTTCTTTTTTCAAACTTTTTCTGGCTTTCTTCCTCTTGTATCACCAGGAGGAAGTGGGTCAGACATATGCCTCCTAAACTCCCAAATTTAAAGTACAAGCCGCGTCGTGTGGTTCGTCCCAAAGATGAGTTGGACGAATCCCAGTCCACGGAAGGAATGGAGGACATGAGTCTTGTCCAGTTGGAGCGCCTGCGTCTCCAGCAAGAGGCCGCTCTTCAACAACAGCAACAACAACAACAACAAACATTTGGAGTCGGTACTGCAACACTACACTCTTTACGAGGTGACTCTGCGGCATCAGTTTTGCCTGTTGATAGTGCGTCTACCCGTAGAGCGCCTCGATTACAGTCGGCCCAGATAGCCGCGAGTCGTGCGGCTGCGTTTTTGGCGCCTGAGGCTGAGCGATTTCCCGTTGATACCATGTCAAAGATTCTTGAGGTGAGAGCAGATACGCCTGGCATGACAGTTTATCACCCAACACCCCTAGACTGCACACTCCCTGCCCGCTTGAAGCCGTCTGATGAGGATTGTTTTGTGGAGGGCGATGATCAACGAGTCGATGCGACCACGCAGGACGACGGTGTCGCATTCCTTAAGGAATACGAAGAGGAATTGCGCCGGTCGAGACTGGCCAATATGCGTTTTGAACGTGAGGTGCTCCGTGCTTCTGCCGATAAAATTGATGCAGAAATTTCTATGGGTTGTTCCGATAAAGGTGAGTTTGTGTGGTTTCAACTGCCCCGCTTTCAGGCTGATCCGCCCTTTTTATTAACGCAGCTGCCATCTGGTAAGATTGGGGAGGTGAAGGTGTATAAAAGCGGACGTATGTTGATGGAGATTTGTGGTGTTTACTACGAACTTGCGGTCGAAGGTTATACCGCTGCTGGTGATGTTGCTTGCAATGTTGTGGCCGCCGTGACGCCATCTCAGCAGCCGGATGAAAAGACGAGCTGCTACCAGCTGGGGCTGTTGGAGAAGAAGATTGTTTGCACACCGAGTATCACTTTAGATAAATGAGAGAGAGTGCGTGCGAGAGGGAGCGAGAGACTCGAAGTGTGTTAATTTTCTCCGCCGGGGTGTACGAATTTTCATCTTGTCCGGTAGGATTACGGATTTTAAATAACCATTCGTATTTGAGTGAGCAGTTATTTGGGTTTTTGTTTTCCTTGTTTTCAATGTTCCCAAGCACCAACGGGGGAGGATACGAGGTGGAGGGAAAGAGTAAGATACTCATTGCTGGTCTTTTTTTTTTTTTATTTTATTTAAATAATGCAAAGGAGATGAGCCTTAAGGGAGAGTCTCAAAAGAAGGAGAAGTTTTGGCTGTATGCGTTTCGCGATCATCTTGCGGGAATTCAGGCCTTTACAAGTTGCATCGGTGTTGCCGATGTCCATGGCGACGGTGATTATAAACTTCTTGTTGCAGATGGCAAGCGACGCCTAAAAATATTTGGAGGTACGTCTCTTGTAAAGGAGATGCAACTGCTTTCTGTTCCTTCGGCGTTGACGTCATTTTACGCTGATGGCGGCGATGCAGTGTTTCGACCAGTTGTGGCTGTTGCCTGCGGACCAAACGTCTTCATGTACCGAAACATGGTACCACTGTATCGGTTTACAATAACTCCGGTTGAGATTGATAGCGTGGATGAGGCTGTCTGGGAAGGATTGCGCAACAACACCATATCCGTTGCAGAGGCGGCCGATATGTTAAAGGATCGACAAGCAGACGGGGTGGAGTTGTCGACGCGTTCCATTGATCTTTTAGTTTGTGACAATGCGAAGGAGCGAGAGCGGTTTGTGGAGATGGTAAAGGATACCCCTCTTTCTCAGCCAAGCGTTGTAACGTGCATGAGTTCTCTTTATTTGGATCGAACGGAAGAAGGAAGTCGGGGATGTTTAGTTATTGGCACGGAAAATCGCTATCTCTATGTGCTGAAGAGTTCCTCCACAGATGTATGTCTCAGGATCCGAGTTCCCAGTGTCCCTGAGTCGATTGTGACAGCAGGGGCATTACGGACTGAGTACCGTATTATTTTAGCCTGCCGAGACGGTCGTGTCTATTCCGTAAAGAACGGGAAATTGTCCAATTCTACTATTTACCCAGATGGACAAATTGTACAAATTGCTCGTTATGATAACCTTTTGGCTGTGGCCACCACACAGAACACACTGTCATATTTTACTTTGAAGGGAAAGCGACAGTCTTCTGTCTTTCTTCCTTTTCCTGTAACGAATATAGCCACTATTACGGAAAATGTCTCTGGAAAGGCCCGGGGTATTATTGTGGCGTTGAACAATGGGGAAATTCGAGTGTATGTGGGCAAGTTATTATTGCATGAGAGTCAGGCGTACGGCACCGTCACTGCGATGCATTTTGGCCGATATGGTCGTGAGGATTCGGCGCTTATCCTTATTTTGCAAAATGGCTCTCTTGTAGTGGAATTGTTGCACCGTCATGCGTCATTTGAATGCGAGAATGCCCGAGAGGTTGGCCCAGCTCCAGAGCAAGATGTGCCTATCCCTGTACCACAACTTACGAGTCTGTTTGTGGCACAGGCGGAACGTGAGCGCAAGTATAGCTTAGATATTCATCGTTCATTTCAACGTGATATCTGTCAAATTCGATTGCAGAGTGCCAAATTGTATCTGTCGATGTTGTCTGGCAATGGTGAAGGGGGAGCAGCGGGGGTAAACATTCAACGAAGAGAAGAGTCTATACGTATGATCACAGCTGTGCAGGGTCTTGGTCCTGTTTATAAGTTGAGAATCACTTTGCAAAATTTGAGTCAGAAACCAATGCATAAATTGACAATTTTTTTAAGTTATCCATCAACGTCATGCAAGCTTTCAAAGCACATAATAGAGGTGCCGTTTCTGACACCCTCTTCTCTTTCCACATATGGGGTTCTTTTAGAGCGTCTAGATGGGGATATTGTGGACGGGGGAATCTCTGTGTACTTGACTAGTAGTTCCTCCTCGGTTCCTTTGGCAGCAGCAATGTTAGACCTACCGGACCCAATGATCGTCGAAGAAGGATTCTGAAGAAAGCGCAGGGGAAGGCAACAGGAATGTACAATAAAAAAAGATGATGAAAGAGGTGTTCCCCGCTACTCTCTGTAACCGCTTGTTTTGTTTTTTTTCTTGGTTCCTCATTTCTTTGGTGGCAAAGGTTTTTCCCTTTTGGTATGGTGTTGCATACACATTTTTTTTGATGTTTTGATTTGAATGTTTTCTTGTGCAGGAGATATTTCGTTTGTTTCCCACCGGGCGTTATGGGTGCACACACAGAATACATTTAATTTTTTTTTTTTTTGCCACATTTTTGTTTTTTGTTTTTCATGAATGTTGCTTTGATGAGTTGCTGAACAGCTCATTGGCTGATTATTTTCGGCAGTATGAGCGAGCGTGAGGAAAAACCTAAGGCCGTAGAGTCCTTGGCTGCCCACTCTGGAGTGCGTACCTTGCGCGAGCTGGAGGAGCAGGAGAAGGAACAGCTTCGAAGGGCACTTTACACTGATCCATTGGCAGAGGAGAGTAGGGCTTTGGAGGAAAAATTAGCAACGGAGGACACGGCGAACCAGGCAAGAGAGGCACGAAAGGAGTTTAACCAGGCAACAATGCGTCCAATGAGTGAGAAAATGAAGGGGTTTCGTGGTTTTATGTGTCTATTGGGCAGCGTACAGTCCAAAAATGTGGTTGATGTGTTTATTTTTACAACAGCAGCCATGTTCACAATTCCCATTGTTGTGCTTCTTTTTGGTATGCACGTTGTGGCGCCGTATTTTGGAGCCGATTCGGGCGTCTGTGGTGGGTTTATGGCTTTGGGGTCCACTATCGCGATCATGGCAATGTACGTCATTTATGCCTTTTGGGAGCCTTTTATGGGTCAATCCACGGCGGGAATGATCGCTCAAGAAAAGAAGCATCAGTAGCGAAACGGATTTTTTTTGCATGACTGAGTATTATTATTATTATTATTATTATTATTATTTTGGCGTGATGCTTTTTTTTAAATGGGTTGTTACTGTTTGTAATGTGTGAATCATAACCTTGTTTGTTAATGTTGTCATTTTCGAGGTGCGGTGATGGATGCAAATTTCCACCCCTTTGCCCATTCCGTCAATCCCCAACGCAAGGAATGAAAAACTGTGGTGGTCGTGGAATTTACTATTTGTGTCTGTGAGGGCGGTGCGTGAGAGCCGCTGTGGGCAATAGAGCTGGAGGAACGGGGCGAATTGTCTTGGACCGTTTGGGTTGGTTGCCTCCGGTGGTGATTTATTTGTGGCTTTTCCTGGACTTTTAATTTGGCTGGTGGGTCTTTGGAGGTCGGTTTTGGCCTGAAGGGGACAGAGAAGAAGAGTAAAACAACAACGGGTAAAGTGGGAATCAGTGAAAAGGGGGAGAGAGTGTGTGTGTGGGAAAAGAAGAAGAAAGGTAGCGTCATAGAAAATACAACAAATGCAGGAGTTGCCTGAGGGAGCGAAGTATGGCATTTCGGCGGCCGTCTATGTTGGGCTTGTTCTGCTATGGATGGCCTTCTCGTTCTTTTACGGGAAGATTGTGGATCACTTTTCGAGTAGAAACAGGCCAGAGTACACATACGCAGTGCATTGGTAAGTATGAAACGTCGAGAGTCGTCTAGTATTGTTTGGCGATGGTGTATGATGCGACGCGGCGAGCAACGGCTTTCATGGCGACAGACCTGTTTTCTATTTGGGCTGCAATTTGCGGTCACTGTTCTCTCCGTAGCTGTACTTAAATGGGAAGGGTCGTATCGTTTTCGTGCGTTGGGCGAAACTTGTCTTTTTTCTTTTCCTTTTTTTTTCCCCCCTCTCAGTTTGTTGTTGTTGATTTTTTTTTTCTTTGGAATGAGGATTCGTGTGGAGCGGGCAGTTCGGTAAGTTGCTCCTACGAGGTCTCCTGCCGTTTGCTCAAAATAGGGGGAAAACCATCATAACTGCTGAGAATTCCCTGCCTTCCTGTCTCTCTCTGCGTGCGTATGCCCTTCTGGTATTTTTTTGTGCGCTCTCACCCACACACACAGGCGAAGAAAAGGGTGTGAGGGGGGGAATAGCCCTAACGACACCGTCACTGCAATGATTGTGTCCATAAGACGTGTGTGTCGATGGGCGAAAGGGAGTCATATAACGACGATGAGGCCTGTGGGACGTTTCAAGTGCCAACTCACATGCCTGAAAATTATGTTTTATGTGTGCGTCGTTTGCTGTCTAGTCGGTGTGCTGGGAAACATTTTGGGCGTTTCGCAGCTTCTCCTAGAAAATGTCGATGGAAACTCCACGATAGCAACACGCGGAGACAACACGGGGAGTCCGAAAGTCATGAAATGGACAGGGCGACGGGACACGAAAACAGAATTGGTTGGTAAGCGCAAAGAAAACCGGATCACGGCGAACGGAACAACGCTCTTGTCGTGCCCCGGCTTTGAAGAGAAGCAGTCACCGGCGGCGTATTATTGTGCCAACGGTGCCGCGAACCGCGCTCCTATCTCCTCGCTTCGTGTCCAATCTCTTGCAGAGCTTAATAAAGGAAAAAAATCGTTTCCTATGAGTGCACCTCCTGTGTGTTACGCGTCGAATGGGGTTCCAGTGGCTCGACCTCTATGGGCAAACTCTCTGTTGCGTTTGTTGGTGGAAGAAGGTGTCTACAAGTCGGTATTATCGTTGCTTCGCCAAGACCCATGGTATATTCTGATTGGATGGGTGCCTAGTAAATTTATGGCACCACAGAAACCGGGCCGAAGGACAAATGGGGAACCCATGCCTTCCCAGAATAGAGGGGCAAATGCGACATACTACTTGGAAGCCTACGGGAGTGTTTGGCACGCCAAGGTGGAAGTGGGAACATGGCCCTTTCATTTTCAGCTAGTCCATCGAAACGCCATTGCGGTCTGTGTACGTGAACGCATTCATCTGTACAAGTATTACTGCCTTCCTGATAATAAAATGGAAGCGCTTCCTATTTACGTATGTGCATGTCGTCACTGCGTCGTTCCCGCGGATGACTCTCATAAAGAAATTCCAACCGCGTCTCATGGACGCCCTTTATTAATGAAAGAACCCTCACTAATAGAGATGGCGAAGACCGCCAACTCAAAAATATTCTTAAAAAAAGGTCTGCCTCAGACACCGTCACTTGGGGAAGAGGGTACATGCATTGATGCGTTTGAGGCACCATGGCTACTTAACACTTCGGTTCTCGCCGCCTTTCCATACGAGGGAAAACACAATGACCTCGATGGCCTACTGGAAATTCAGTCCGGTGAAAATGGATTTGTCACCGTTGTGATATTTAACAGCTTTTGGCGCGATCAATTACATAACTTTGTGTACAGTTTTGCAAAGAGGGCCAAGATGCGGAATCTGATTGTCGCTAGCGTGGATGACACTGCGCTTTTGCTTTGTTTGTCCTTTCGCTTGCCATGCCTGAATGCCACCTTATTTGTGGAGCCGGAGAAAGGGACAGAAAAGGGGGGTGATAACGCCTCATCGAAAGGAGGTTTTACACGTAAAGTCACGGAAGAATTTTCTTGGGTGAAACCGCGACTGGCTATTGCCGTTCTTCGTCGTGGGTACACTTTTATGCTTGCGGATCTTGACATCACATGGAATCGCTCTCCCATGCCCTACCTGCTAAAAAATCGTTTGGATTTGGTGCATCAATGCGACAGCAGGGGTCGCCTGAGTATCAACTCCGGACTTTACATGGCACGTCCAAATAGTTGCAACTTACGTTATTTTCAGGATTTAATGTCTTTTCGCACGGATGAGAGTGCGGATCAAAATGCAATGAGACTTTTCATGAATTACGATCACGTTCACGGTGTTTCGCAGCAATGTCTACCAAAATGGGACTTTAACATGAAATGCAACTACAAAGTTGAAGGCTCCGTTAGGCTAGAGGATGGGCGTCAAACTTTTCGCTGGCGTCCATACCCACTTAATGAAAACCCAAAATGGGTGGCGATGCATGCGACATGCCTTTCTGGAGCGAAGGACAAGATCCGGTACTTTAAAGCCATTAAGGCATGGTTTCTGGATGAGCTGGATGCAAAGACGGGATCAACTTCTTCACCAAAGTCCTTTTGTGTCGTGTTACCTTCTTTGCTGAATGCCACAGATGCTCCAAATAGGATTGTGCACGGTGTTTTTGGGACCACCCTTCACAGCGATGCATACAATGAGATGACACCCGACCCAAAATACCTTCAGCAACGACATTAGTTTAATCGTTTGTTTCATCGTGCGATCGACAACGCTGTAAAAAAAAAAAAAATAAATAATAATACAAGGGTGTAGGAATATTATATCGTGCATGTATATATACCACGAGTAAAACGTTTCATGCCTTTTCTGTGGTGTATGACGGAGAAAAAGAGCAGTAGAAGGCATCTGAAGTCACAGTTTTATAAACTTACTTTGTACAGTTGATTTGCGGATACCGTTTTACATCAATGTGGTACATCAGACAATCTGGCCGGCGTTGCGTACAAGTTAACGCCTATTATATCGATACCTCCTCCCCGAAGCACTTTCTCTTAGTAACGCTTAACCCACGTTGAACTTTCCTCCGTGGCGAAGAACAGCACTTGTGTCGAGCCTCATAGCTGAATACATTTGTTCGTAGCAAATGTTCACACATATTTCTTTATTGTCGGTTTTTTTTTTTTTTTACTACAACGAAGTAAAAAAAAACAACGAGGACGGTCAGTGGTGCCATGATCTTTTGAGAAACAAACTGAAGAGCCTGCCGCTCCGAAGAACAGAAACATGTCAAGATTAAATTAATTATCAAAACCACATGCCGAGTCGGAGAATATACTTAAATCCCCGATTTTTACAAAATTAAATTTAAACATAAACTTGCAACCGCGGTGCTTCAAAACTGCGAAAAGAAGTACACTAAAAAGCAAACAACTTTCATGTTTTTAACTGATCGCCACACAAATGCCAAAAAATGAACTTGCATCTCAGACAGCATCCCTCCATGATGTTCTTTATGACTGTCCGTGTATCGGTGTTTTTTTTTCGTGTGTGCGCGTAATCAGCTGTCTTTTTTTTCTCACTCTTTCCTTCTGTAGACTTGTGCCGTTTGTGGTAATATTATTTTTTATTTCTTGGGATCTAAATTGTTTATTTTTTCATGGCGACGTTCCCTGAACTTCTGCGGCCCCTCAAATTGGGGCGCTACACACTTCGTAATCGGATTATTATGGCTCCCTTGACGCGTTGCCAGGCAACAGAAGATGGTCATGTACCAAGGACGGAATCGATGCTGAAGTACTACGAAGACCGGGCATCTGCAGGTCTTATCATTGCCGAGGCGACGATGGTCCAGCCAAACTACACTGGGTTTCTCACGGAGCCTGGCATTTACTCCGATGCGCAGATTGAGGAGTGGAGAAAGATCGTGGACGCGGTACACAAAAAGGGTGGCCTTATATTCCTGCAACTCATTCACGCTGGTCGAGCCGGGATTCCGGAGAAGATCCTTCAGCAGTCGAAGAGTGACCAGGATCCCCTTGCTGGGCGCCTGCTTGCCCCGAGTGCCATTCCCATTAAGGACCATCGGATTCCTGCCTATTTTGCTGCGAGCGGAGAAAAGGAGACCTACGGTGTCCCAGAGGAGCTCACGGATGACGAAGTCCGGGACGGTATCATCCCATTGTTTGTGGAGGGGGCCAAAAACGCCATCTTTAAGGCTGGGTTTGATGGCGTTGAGATTCATGGAGCCAACGGCTACTTACTGGACGCCTTTTTTCGCGAATCTTCCAACAAGCGCCAGTCCGGTCCGTACGCCGGAACGACCATCGACACACGATGCCAACTCATCTACGATGTCACCAAAAGCGTCTGCGATGCCGTGGGAAGTGACCGTGTGGGGCTCCGCATATCCCCACTAAATGGCGTGCATGGGATGATTGACTCGAACCCGGAGGCACTAACCAAGCATCTATGCAAGAAAATTGAGCCACTTTCGCTTGCCTATCTGCATTACTTGCGCGGCGACATGGTCAACCAGCAGATTGGTGACGTTGTGGCGTGGGTTCGTGGAAGTTACAGCGGTGTAAAAATATCCAACTTGCGCTACGATTTCGAAGAGGCAGACCAGCAAATACGGGAAGGAAAAGTCGACGCCGTGGCTTTTGGCGCCAAGTTCATTGCGAACCCCGATCTCGTTGAAAGGGCCCAACACAACTGGCCCCTCAACGAGCCGCGACCAGAAACATACTACACAAGAACAGCAGTCGGATACAACGATTACCCGACGTACAACAAATAACACGGATACCTCTACTCTCATTATATTTGTCTTTTTTTATCAAAATAAGCACGGATTAGCAAAAATGATTCAAACGTTCAACAACACGGGGGAAAACAAAGCAAATTTAACCTGTTTAAAAATATCAGTGGGAAAATGCAAACAATGACTTGCATTATTTGTCAGTTTTGACTGCACCGTAATTACCCAGCACACTTCGCGGGACTCAGCATCCCCATGCACCCCACTCCCTCCGCGTCGCCGCGGGTACCTCGTGTGCACGGCTGCGGACGATGAGCACCCAAAACCGATCAATTAACAGCAACATCTGAGTACATGCTGTGACGCAAATCGTGTTGCTGACGCAGAGTGCCGTCCCATGGCGACACGCGAGCGTTTGTGTGTGCGTGTGTGTGTTTGTTTGTGTGTGCGTATGTGTGGGTGGGTGGGGGAATGAAAGCGCTGTTTATTTATTACTTTCAGCTTGTCAGTCTGGGATTGGAAGGACCACATTGGAGTTGTGTCCTGGACCCGCTGCGTTGTCCTTGCTGCACACTCACGTGGTCCGAGAGTGGCTTTGCCTCTGCTGCTGGAATGCCTCGGCCGTGTTGTCTGCTTCTTATTTATTTTTTTATTTTTATTGTCTCATCTTGCTTGTTTCACAAGCGCCCCCACTAGTGGAGAAGGGACTTTAGCCATGGAGCGGACTTCTCAGCCAGGTGCCGTGGGCCATCTTGGTGCGTCCCGAGACTGAGCGTCACCGAGTCTCTGCCGAAGTGATGACAACAACCGACTGGAGTCTCTGAGCTTCACTGAATGACAGCAATCGTGTTGGAGAATACTCTTCTTTCCCCGGCTGACGGCGTCCCTGTGGCGGCGGTGTGCGTGTGTGCGCACGCCCCGCCTTTCCACTTCCTCTTCCCCTTTACTTCCTCCGCTGCCGTGCGAGTGATGGCGGCCCATCCGTCGTTGCGGCGCACTGACACGGGTCGATGACGACAAACCACTTACGACGGTCTTATGACAATCACCCGAATATGGATTGAACACAAGTGTCTTCACGAGATTTGGGGCGCCGCACATTATTCCAGCCGCGCGTGCCCTGTGACCGAGGCCCCGCGTCCACGCCCTTCTCATTTTTTGCATTCGCGTTTGTTTTTCTTTTTCTCCTTGTCTTTGCTGCTGCCTCTCCACGCGTTGATGAATTTGTCGAATCCGTGTTTCAGCTGAGCGACGATGCTGATACATGCACGCTTTGTCTGTTTGACTTCTGAGCGGGGACTTCACGGGAGGTGTGTCGGAGTCGTGCCATGCCTGTGTGCCAGTGATGGAAATTTGTTGATGTTTCAAGCAATCTCGGACGCGATCAATGACGATCTATTCAATGCATTATCACCTTTCGGGTCTGATGGCTGCCGGATCTTTTTCCTAACCCTCTCCCTGCTTTTTTTTTTTTTCCTAATGCAACGCAAGGCTGCTTGTGATGCAGAAGATGTTCAATTGCACCGATTTTGCGTGAGGACAGCCTAACACAGACCTGCACTGAGATTATCGTCAACTCCTCCCCTTTTTCCAGCCACCTGCTGCAGAATTCAGATTTGCCGCGAATGTGATGACAGAGTTTCCGACGCCGTGTGGCGTGACGAAGACGATGCGTGCCGAGACATCCGTGAACTCAATCTTTCGCTCCGACCTGATGTATAGCGGCGTGCGAGCTTGGACCTCGCCTGTTGCCTACCGCCCGCCCAGCACACTTCGCGGGACTCAGCATCCCCATGCACCCCACTCCCTCCGCGTCGCCGCAGGTACCTCGTGTGCACGGCTGCGGACGATGAGCACCCAAAACCGATCAATTAACAGCAACATCTGAGTACATGCTGTGACGCAAATCGTGTTGCTGACGCAGAGTGCCGTCCCATGGCGACACGCGAGCGTTTGTGTGTGCGTGTGTGTGTTTGTTTGTGTGTGCGTATGTGTGTGTGGGTGGGGGAATGAAAGCGCTGTTTATGGCTTGACTGTGGCGTTTTTTTCTGTTTTTTTTTTTTTGTGTGTCTTTTCTTTGTATATGCAAGCTTGTCTTTGTTACTGAATTAGTTAAATATATATATATATTGCGTTTGTGCGCGTTTTGTACGTGTATTGTTTTTTTCGGAGATCATGAGTGGTACGCGCGGCGACGCCAATGGTTTTGTGGAGGATTTGGAGGTTTTGTTAGAGGACGATGCCTTGCCACACAGGGAGCCTGTTGTGCGTAGGGTCCGTCCTCCTTCAAAAAGGAAGCCCAAACGTTGGGAAATGATGCCTGAGTTTGGTACTGTTACCACAGCTGTTGTCGATGGGTTGGAGGGAACTTTGTCTACTTCAATTGATAATGATGGCATCTTCGCGATGCGTCCACGTTTTCGAAAGGATGTGGAGATGGACAAGCAGAAACACTTGTTTGCTAACGCTGGGCTGGTGGCACAAACATTGACGACGGATTCATTACCCCCCGTGAGTTCTGTTGCCCCTGTAAAGAAAGAAATGGAGAGGTCCTCGTTTTATATTTCTGGGGAGGAGAACGGAATTGGCTTGCAAACTTCAGGATTTTGCATGCAGAAAGCCGAGAAAGAGGTCTCTTTTTCTACCCTCACCGATCCGACGCCCTGGAAGCAACCAGCTTTTGAGGAGTTGGGGAATGATTACGGCGTTGTTGATGCTGGTTGTTTTTTTCATTCAAAGTATTGTTTCAACGATGCCACTAGGCCAACCCGTAGTCCAGAGTCCTTACGTTTGCAGCGGCATCTCCATTCACCAACGCTGTATGATGAAACAGCTGATATCTTTGAAGATGTGGATGATTTTATTCCTGGAAGTCCTTTTAAACGTGACCTTTGTTTGCCTGCGCCGCAATATGCTCGGCACCCGCCAAAGTCAAGCAAAAGGCAGGCGAGGCTCTGTGCCTTCTCGAGCACTCTCATTCCGAGCAGTTCGCTTCCTGGGACCACAGTGGATGACACCGTTGATTCCTCTTTGGTGACGTACGGTTCACCAGTTGCCCTACAACGGTATGATAACAGTCTTCTTCCCAACCATTCAACGGCGGCTTTTCACGATGAAGTTGCAACTAAGGAGCCAAAAAAATTGCCTTCAGGGTCAACCCCTTCCAAGCACTTGGGTCCTCTGGGGCTCTATCCATTTTTTTCGTCTTCGGGCACGCATTCCTTTTTTTGGGATGCGCATGGATATTATGGAGGCTTTTTTGAAGCATAAAAAACGGGTGCGGGGAGGAGACTGAGTAAATGTATAGAAGGACTCGCTGTAAATTGGCCAAATGATGACATGCTTGTTGTGAAGGGGATGCTAATCGTGGGGAACTCTAATTATATACATGTATATATATATCATTCTGCTATGGCTATAGGGCAGAGTCAGGATAAAAACACAATAATTTATGAAACATTGGGTGAAGAAGATCAACTGCGTGTTCTTTGCGCAAGTCCTCAAAGTGGGCTTCAAAAATGGCGTGCGAAAAGGGGTATATGAAAAGTAACGATAAATGAAGGTTTCAATTATTATTATTATTATTTTTTGTAGCCGTGGAAAAACAAATCAAACTAAATTCTCTTTTTTTTTTTTCCTTTTTTTTCCTTTTTTTTTGCGTTGACGGGAAAAATAAAAAAGAAAATGCCCAATGTTTTGGGTGGAGTGAGTGATTGGGGTACAAATTGAAATATGGATACTGGTGGGGATATCTTGTCATGCATCAATACTGCGTCTGATGGGCGATTTGTATATATGAATGAGTGCAACAGTCTGATGACTTGTGCTGGTTTTATTATTCAGTTGTATTTGAATGCATATGGACTGGAAGAATTTGATGGGTTTTGAATTTATTGTGATAACTCCTTTCTTTCTTTCTTTTATATATTGCCTTTGCTTTTAATGCCATGGATGGGGGCCTTTGGAAAGCAAAAGGCTGACAACCTGCCTTGACAGCTTTTCTTTTTTTATATTTTTTGTAAATTTATTATTATTATATATGATGATTATTATATATATATTGTTTTTGTTTTTGTCGGCTTTAGTGTTATTATTATTATTATTATTATTATTTGACTTTTGTGTCTTTTTGTTTGTGATTTTCTTTTGCAAAGGATTTTTGGAGAAGCACGCGTTCTCCGCCTTCATCCAGCACACCTGTGTACCTGTTTTATGCGATGCTTTTATGGTGTTGGGTTTCTACGGGATTTCTTTTCTTTTTGTTTGTTGTCTTTTTTGCTTACCTGATGTGTCTTCGTTCTTTTTTTCTACGCAGGAAGTGTTCCGGTTAGAGTACTGTCGGGCCCGCTCTTCTCCTGTTCTCCCCGCTCTTTTCTTCCGCGTCATTCCTGGGGGTGAGAGTAGCGTCTATCATGTCTGCGCATCGCTGTTCTGGTGACATTGTAATCATTGGGTCCCGCGTCTTTTTCTGCCCACAGAACGAGGAGCTACCGTACTTGGAGTGGGAAGCAGAGAAACAACGTTTTGTTTTGGTGCAACGAGATGATTGTGACGCGGCGCCACTTTTTGTCTCTGAGCAAACTGCCTCGGGCGAATTGGAGTATGGGGCAGTGAGGGTTCCATGCTGCGCTCTGTACGGCGTTATACCTCTCAGGACTACATCCATATTGTTGTATGTTAATCATCAAGAACATGTGGCGACATTGCCCTTTTCTGCGTCACACGAGGTGTTTGCTGTAAAGCGATTTGCATGGATGCGACTGCCATCACCAAAGACTCGCTCACCAGTTTATGATGGATTGAAAGAGGATGACGGAGGGCAAAACGGCTCTTATCAGGATCTTTCGGAGGATATTCTGGGTAAATATTGTGCGTTGATTGATCGATTCTGCACAGAGTCACAGCAACATTCAGGGGGTTCGTATTTTTTTTATTCCCCGACAATCAATTTGGCGCTGGATCCATGTGCTCTAGCCGAAGGCCCGACGAAAAAGCGTTTTGCGGCTTCTTTTTCGGGGAATAATGTTGACAGCCATAAAAATACTCGTCCCAGATTGGATAACGTTGGTGAGCACTCGTTACTTGCTTTTCAATGGAATACCCCATTACTTCAAGCATTCACGCCATTGGAGGTTTATTCTGGTGGTATATTCTTGTACGTGCCGGTGTTTATTAGAGGTCTTGTTTCCATGTCTTCTGCACCTTCGGACGGCGTCCAGTTGTTGCTTATTAATCGACTTAGCTACCGTTGGGCCGGCACCCGCTACAATCGACGTGGGCTGGATTTAGAGGGCAGTGGCATTTGTGCTAATTTTTCGACGTCGACCCTGTGGGTTTTTTCTGCAGAGGCAGAAGAGCAAGAAAAAGATGCGTCAGTTGCATCTCTTAATGGGGAGAAACGGATGGCGTCGTACCAAATTATTCGAGGGTCCATCCCACTTCACTGGAGTCAAAGAGCGAATTTGGCCTTTACTCCAGAGGTTAGCATTTCATCACCAGCACGTGCGGTAACTGAACTCATTTCCCATCTGAAATTATTGAATAAGCTTCTCCGGGGTATCTCAACGTTGCACTTCATTGATACAACATCTCTCAGTAAAGTGGAGCGGCCGCTTTCGGAGGCTTTCGGGGCAGCAGTTACGAAGTTTTGTGAGTCTGATTTAAGGCATGATATTCCCTATGATGTTCATTATACCAAGTATGATTTTAAGGACAGGATGAGAAGGAACTTATCCTATGATGAGATCAGTAACGGTTTAAATGAACTTGCCAGTGGTTGTGTGAATGGTGAGGTAAAACGTCTGGACTTTACGCAGTGGTGCAGAAAACCCATGAGTAAAGAGGACGGTTGTTTAGATGTCGGGGAAGATGACACATGTCACTTTTTTTGGAATAAAATACACCAGCAGAAGCACTATGTACGTGTGAATTGCCTGGACTGTCTGGACCGGACAAATCTCGTTCAGTCCATGATTGTGGTCAATGTGCTTCCGCGCATGATTTGCTATGTGCGTGGAGAGAAGTCTATGGCTAATAATTGCCACAATGAGAACGATGCTGCGACAGAAGATAGTGACACAGAAGAAGAAAAATATGAGGAATCCATAGGACTGTGCAAGGAACTTTGGGCCCAACAGGGTATAGCACTTTCTGAGCTGTATGCTGGGAGTGAACCTCATTTTCTTAGATTTCTTTTAAAGGGCAGCTTGGGACCATTTGGAAGGCAACAGGAAGCCATTCTTGCATCACGTCGTTGGCTTCAGCAGAATTTTTACGATGGTGACAAACAAGATATTATTTCCATAGTTACTCGTCAACACGATCCGGCTCTTGCACAATCCGAATTTGAAAGACGCTTTCTACGACCCTTTTCTTTTTTGAACAAAATGGTGGTGTTGGGACTTTTTGTCGCGATGTTTGCTCTTGGGGTTAATCTAATTGTTACCCTTTTTGTACCACGGGATCGTATTTCAACTGGCCCTGTGTTATATTCAATTGCCTGGGTGATTTACATAGGTGTTTTGATTTTTTTAATTATGCGTGATGGTGTTAGCTACACCAACAGTCCACTATTTAGGTGAATAGTGATCAGGTGTTTGGTGTAAGGAGGATTATCTCTGAATTTGTTGGGTGGTGGTGGTGGCGGCGATGGGAATGATGAACGGGTTAGTTGGTAGGGGGAAATGGAAATTCGCTCATTGCGGCCTGCAGCGTGAGCAGTCACGTTTCTTCTTTGGCTCCACTTGTCACGAAACAAGAAATTGAAGGGGTGAAGAAGAAGAAGAAGGGGTGGAATTGAGCACGTCTGACCATGTGGCAGAGGTTTTTGGCGCGTTGAAATGGAAAATTACGGACAGTGTCATTTCTGCACGCATCTTCATCTTTTTTTTTTTTCCATCTTTTCTTTTCCCCTCCCTTTTTTTTTGCTGACAATTTTTTTTCGTGCTTATTGTTGATGCTGCGACTCCTCGTTTTTCTTTCTCTCTTTCTCTTTCTTTTTCTTTTTTTTTTTTTTGTGGATTCAGGGAAAATTTAACGGGTGTTTTTTTTTTATCAGCATTATTATTCCCTTTGTGAGTGTCTTCCCTCCCGTTTCCGGCCCTATTCGCAGCGCCTTTTGGGACGAACTTCTTTGATTTGTTCCTTTTTCTTCAGGCCTTGCGTGGGGCGCCACAGAAATTTTTGTGCATCTCCGTTGTTGTTGTTGTTTTCTTCTCCCTTTTTTTTTTTTTTTTGTGTGTACGGGGGTTCTGTAGCTACTTTTGTTATTTTTTGGGTCTTGTTTGAATGTACTGCCAGCAATTATGTGAGTACTTTTTATTTTATTTTATTTATTTATTTTTGGAGGGAGGGGGAGAGGGGCTCTGCGTCTGTGTTTTTTGCCGTGGCCCTTCTGTATTTATTTGCAAGGGCTGTTCGTGGGAGAAATATGATTCCACGGGTACGACGGGTCTCATGCCTGGGCCGGGATATGAGTCTTAAGTTTTGTTGGCTTCTGCTGCTGATCATCGTTTTTTACGTTTTGACGTTTGAATTTGTCTTGTTTTTGTCCCCAGTGGCGCCGCGGGCCCGGTTGGTGCCGTGGAGAACTTTTGACTCGTTGGCGATGGCACCACGAAAGAAGCACGACACGGTGATGGACCACCACTTTCCGGTTCCGTTGTCCTTCACCACGTCTTTGGATTCTTCAATAAAAACATTGGACCGCCAATGATGCGCCGCCGTACGGATGGTCTTGAGGCGCGCCAATGCCGTTTACTGTCCCCATGGTGCCTTCCTTCAGTGCGTCGTGGGTCGAGCCTGCAGTACACTTACGGATAAAAAAACGGGCGTGGAAGTATCGGAAGTTGCATTGAGAAGAGAATACGACAGCGCTAAAGGAGGCGTGGCAGATCCCTGGATAATCGTCAAACATAAAGGCATTTCTCCTATTAATCTGGTGCATCAAGGAAATGCATTGCTTTCAGCACTTGGTCTTGCGCATTTGGTGATTCGCATCGAACGTGATATTCGTGCGTGTCGCCTACCCTCACCAGATGCAATATTGGCCGCATGTAAAACGCCGAATGCCACAAATCCAAATGAACTTGCTGAGCGGGCAGTTCTAGTGGAGTTCTCAACGGGGAATGCCAACCTTCTTTTTACTTTTTGCCCGCCGGATCCCTTGCGCCGATTGCGCTGCTATGGTGTGGAAAAGGACCCTATTTTATCTTCTGATGCAAAGCCTTATCAAAAGCATATGAGTATCGAAAATGGTGATGTTTCGCCGCTAAGAGATGGGTCGGCACCCCACGTGCTGCTTAATGGTATCTTGCATTTTCTTCCTATCGAGGAGTCCTGCGCGTTGATTCGTGAGGGTTTGCGTCTTTTGATGCCAAAAGGAATTCTTCTAGTGGTGATGTTGTCTGTCGGCACCTCCAGGTCACGGCCGGCGGGTTATCATCCATTTTTCTTTAACGATACGGCGGTAAAGGCGAATGCTTTAAATACTTCTCATGCATCGACCACTTTGCGGTACTGCAGTACTATTACGAAGGATGACTACAATCAGTTTGTAGAAAAGGTTGAATTCCTTTGGGATGCGCCCGAGTTTATTTTTTACACACCGGACTTTAAGCGGACTGGTGTGTACGCTGTGCGTCTAACACGATCTAAAAAGATGATGCCACCTCTGCCGGGTAAGGGACGACGGACCGTGACACCGAAAGAAGAGGAGCCTGCACTATACAAGGATATCTGCACGAATCCACAGGAGTTAAGCCGTGTTAAGGACGCACAGGCACTATGGAGAGAACGTTTAATTGAGATGCAGAGTGCCGGTGTTGGCAAGAAGCTTAGAAGAGGGTATGAAGTATGGGTGAGGAAACGAGTTTAGAAAAACTTTTTCTTCTTATTTATTTATTTATTTTTGTATGAGCTTAGCGCGGAGATAAAGAAGAAAAGGAATTTGCATGAGGGCTGAATAACCAACGAATAACGACTTCTACGCCGACTTAACGCTTCTCTCCATAATGCGTCTATTTACTTATCTTTTTTTTTTTTTTTGAAGAGGGGGGATTACTATTATTATTGCCATTATTATTTTCCATTTGTTGTCCTGCTTAACTACTGCCTTTGCTCATCATCACATCGCGGCACGGCGTTGTGGCTTGAGGGCCCCGAGGCATTTTGAGCTGCGAATTCGCACAGATAGAGGCTTTGATTATTATTATTTTTGTTTTGCGGCTTTTTTTTTTTACACCATTATTTATTTATTGATTTATTTATTTTTGCGTATTTTAATTTATTTAATTTATTTACGTGTCTGTGTGAGTGAATCTCGAATATTGTACGTACTTATTGTTATTATTATTATTGTCGGTGTTGTTATTAATATTTTTTTCTTTGCTTTTACTGACGAGGGCGAGAGGCAAGACACTGACGGGGAAACGAACGCTTTGGTATCTTTTTTTTTTTTTTTTTGGCGTGTGCATTGCTCTGCAGTTGAGCTCTTGCTTTTTTACAAAGATGTCTTGTGTGCTTTTTTTGTGGAGGCGTATTTCTGCTTGTGCGTGTAGCGGTCCGTCGTTCTTCTTCCGTTGTGATCCCTCCGCACGGTGGTGGTTCATTGCAGAGGGGAGGGGGGGGGAAGGAGAGCAGCGTGTTTTTCTGTTGGATTTATTTATTTCTTAATTTACATTTCAGTTATGTCTGCCGCTTTCCCCCTTTTTTCTCTATTTATTTATTTACGAAACAGAAAAGGGGTTTAACAATATAAAATAGAAAAAATACAAGAAAAAAAAAAGGAAAGAGTCGCTGTGCGTTACGTGCAGACATACACACGCCCGGTGAGAGAGAGAGAGGGAGGGGGATACGCGAAGCGTTGCACTCTTTTTCACTCAGTGGGCCGACTTAGGGAAGAAAAGAAGAATTTATTTATTTATTATTTTTATTTTTATTTGTTTTGGAGCGGGTGATTTATTTTGCCCGCATCTACAGACACAAACGTCATTCGGCATTCTTCACCTCCCCATTGGTACCTTCTGAAGTGGCAACAGAGGCCGAGCTACGAACGGACACTCAGCAGGGGGAAACGCGGGAAATCTCACGGATTGGCACATTTGAAATTATGTCGTGGTCCACACGCTGCTTTTACGGGCCGCTTCACGAGGTGGCCGACCCTCTTGTTTTGCGACGTGTGATGATGCGATTTTGGAGCCCGTTCTGCCGTGGATTTGTTGGGCCGGATCTCCACACATACGACTTTAAGAAAGTTTTTGACAGCATTCGAACCAGTGATAGTGACTTTACGTGTCAGGTAAACGGCCGAGTGGGTAACGCCAGACTGATTGAGGATTTCTTTCTTTTTGTCCTTTGTGGTTTTGACTTTGTTGATGTGAAGTTGGAGAAATCATCCACGGCGGATGTGGCAAGTGACCCGTGCAATTTCAGGGGTACCTACACGCTGGCGCACACTCGGCCATTCTTGGGATGGATCCCTCCACGCGCGGCACACAGCCTGGGGACAGCAGCAACTGACAATAAGCCTGATGTATGCAAAGATAAAAATGTCGACGCCTCCGGGAGCGCAGAACAAACATCTGAGGAAAAGTTGATGATTTCTTCAACAAGATTAAGTGTGGAGCGGCAGACGCGTCTGCTGAAGGTTTCATTTTCAGCTCGAATGGAGGGGTCTGAAAACGGAATCTCTCACATTATCCTTCGTTCTCCCGTGGTCGATGTTATCATGGGCAGTCACGATTGCCCTGCCACCCTGCAGAGTTGTCTTAAAAATGAAGAAGCACTTAAGGCTGTTGTTACTCTCCGTCGCGCAAATGTGCGACCGGAGCTGATCACTGACAAGACACTACTTGAAATCACCGCGAAAAAGGAATCCTGGGCCTCCGCGTTAGGCATTCTCTAGTCAATGCCGTTGGCATGCAAAAAGTGATGGGTAATAATAACAAGGAAAAAAAAAAACAAGAAATAAAGATGAGAAAGTGGGATTGACACACGCAAAGCCCTTTTTTTTTAATGTTTTTCGATCCTTTCGGCCTGCGAAGGGAACGATTGGACCGTGGGATGTGAACTTGGTGGCGATAACACAGGAAACCAACTATGGTGTGCTTTCTGTTTATGGGTAGGTGGGGAGGTCAAGGCTTTCTTGCTGATGCACGAAAGATAGACGGTCTTAATACATATATATACACATATATATATATATATATACTGTGTAAAGCCGAAGAAAAGAGGCTTTAGCTTTTTTATTTTATTTTATTTTTTGTATCGAAATCGGGGGAGGATGTGAGAGGCTTTCTTTGATTTGGATGGCCCTTGCATTTGGCGTCTATACGCCGTCATCAGCATCGCGCCCTTCCATCTGTTGCTTTTTATTTTGGCTTTCTAACCAGTTTACGGTGACGTCTCCAGTTTTTTTTTTTAATGCGGAAAAGTGTGACGGAAGAATTCATGGGATGCATGTGCTGACGAGGGAGTAAGGGTGGTGTTGGGGGAGGTAGCAGGACTTCGAGGAATACTCTTTACAAGTACAACGGAAGGGGCGAAATGGACTACTGTTTGCTGAGTTCTTTGGTCATTTCTGCAGCAGAGAACTTCACTCTCTTTTTTGCTTTTGGTTCAGCTGCACTCATTTCCACTTACGCCGATTACGGAGGCGTCAAAGGGGATGTAATGCGTTCTCCCTCCCTCCCACCCACCCGCCCAGACAAAAAAAAAAAAAAAAACAGAATGAGTAGTATTTTTCGTTGCTAATGATGAGTCTTTTTTTTTTTTTTTTCGTTTGAGAGGTTTTCAACTCTCCGTCTCTCCGGATGTACGTCCCTTATTTCAGTTTCTTTCTGCTTTTTTTTTTTTTGTGTGTGTGTGAGTACGTGTTTTTTGTTATTTTTATTTATTTATTTATTTTTACGTGTTCTCGCACCTCAACTCCATCCCCACTTCTTCCCCCGCAGTCATGGAAGGACGAAAAGGTGAACTGTTTGTTAAATTTATCTTTTTTCTTTTTTGTTTTCACAGTCCATTTCCCGCCGCAGTACGAGCGCTGAGAGGGAGGGGAGGCTGAACGTGGGGTGGGGGGCGGCGGGTTTTTTTTCTCTCTCCCCCCGTCAAAACAACAGAGAGGGAGAGGGAGAGGGAGAGTGGAATAAATATAAGAAGGAGAGGAGAGGGGGGAAGGAAAGGAAGAGCAGCTGTTTTACCCCCCACGGTGCATTTGTTCCTTCCATTTCCTTTCTTTTGTGACTGATTTGATTCGTTGCTGAGTTCTCCTTGTTTTCTTTCTTTCTTTCTTTTCTTCTTTTGTTCTCTCTCTCTCTTTGCGTTTAGTGAGGAATAATCTGCGGGGACCATGCGGGGTGTATCTGCTGCCGAAATTGGCAAATTCCGTGAGCTTCAGAATCATTGGTGGAACCCGGATGGCCCTCTACGCACGTTGCATTTCTTTAATCCTCTGCGCGTGAAGTATATAAATGACACATGCAGGAATTTCTCAAAGCGGTCCAGTTTACTCGCTTCATCCGGCATCACACCTGGAATGCGTATATTAGACGTGGGCTGCGGTGGCGGTATTCTTTCCGAAAGTCTTGTGCGATTAGGTGGTAACGTATTGGGCATTGACATGTGCGAAGAGAGCATTGCTGTGGCGCAGCAACGTCGTGAGCAGGTGTTGCAGGATGTGGCCTCTTGCACCCTACAAAACGGTGCGGCGTCGCTTGAATATCGCTACGCCTCCCTCAATACAATTGCGGTGGAGGAGAAGCAGCAATTTGACCTTGTGGTTGCCTCAGAGGTTATTGAACACGTTGACGACGCACCGCGTTTTCTGCAAGATCTTTGTGATGCGACAAAACCGGGCGGACTCCTCATCATTTCTACGATGGACAAGTCCATTCGAGCAGCTATTAGCCATATTGCTGTTGCGGAGTATCTCACTGCATTGGTGAGGCCAGGTACGCATGACTGGTCAAAGTTTGTCCCTCCCAAGGACCTTTCCAGATGTGCGCTACAACATCAGGTGCGTCAGGTAGATCTTCAATACATTGTGGCATGTCCGAACATATTAATGTCGTTATCTACCCGGCAAATGCAATTGGCCTTTTCGCTTTCGAAGAGGTTTGATACAGGTCACTATTTTTGGTCTGGTTTGAAGGTGACAGCCCCTGCCTAAATCTTCAATTTGTAGTTTGTGCCGATTCTCCGGCTGCGTTGAGACAAGAATAAGAAGGAAACGTTTTTATTTTTTATTTTTGACTTCAGTGTTTCTTTTCACTGGGGAAGAGTTGAGGGAGGGGATGTTTATCCTCTACTGGCGGAAATGCCTGGAGAAATTATTTTAAATTTAGAATTCTATTTTTATCGGCGTACAGATGTATTGCTTTTTTTTTTTTTTGGTTTTGTATGCATGGATTTTCTTTTTTGTTATTTTATGTATTATTTATTTATTTATTTATTTATTTATTTTTACTTGTTTTCTGTATTCTGTTTTGTCTTTGCTAGAGGTGAGGGTTTTGGCCCTGGCGCCAGATATTGTTACTAGACATCCATGACTGTCAAGGGGACGATTCGGTTTGAGGACCTTGGAGAGCCGGTGCAGCGGCTTCTGAGGTCACTGAAGGGCGGCTACACGGAGGAGGACATGGCGTTGCTCGAATACGTCTCCGTGAAGGACATGGCAAGGATCTACGGAGAGATGTCTTCTGAACGTCACGCGGAAGAAATTTGGGAGGAGCTCCGTGCAGCCCTAAAAGCCCGGCAGGAAAAGGCAGCACGCCGTGAGTTGGAACTGCGCAATAGGCAGCGGCAAATTGAAGCCGATCGGGAGGCAGATGAACGGGCACGGCGCGAGCAGGAGGCGCTCGAAGAGGCGGAACGGCGAGCGGCGGAGGCGCGGCGTGAGCGACACGAGACACTACGCAAAATTCGTGAGGAGCAGGCCGAGGAAGAGGCAGCAGCGGCTGCTGCGGAGGAGGCCGCTTTGCTGGCGGCGGAGGAAGAGAAACTCAGGCGGAAGGCAGAGAAGAGGCGAAAACGGCAGGAAGCGCGTGAGCGGGAATTACAGGAGCAGCAAGAGGCGTTGGAGGCGGAGCGGAAGAAACACGCGGCTGGAACTTCGGCGTCGCAGAAAAAGGCCTGGGAGGAATATGTCGCCAGTCATCCTCTGGAGTTTGGCATTGGAAATCAAAACATTGAGCAACAACACGTCGAACACAAGTTGAGGGCCCCACCTTCGGCCACAACAGACCTCCTCAACCGGACATATACACCCAAGTGTCCTAACTGTGCAACAAAGTTTATGTCCCCTCCAAAGGAGTGGGATTGTCCTCTTTGTCTGAGACGGACACGTCAGCATATCAAGGTATGGCAACCAGACGATTCTTCTAGTGAATGCATGATTTGTCATGCGGCTATTGGTCGCTTCTCTCGCCATCACTGTCGGAGCTGCGGCCGGTTAGTATGTGATACATGTAGTATGGCAAAGGCTATTATTCCAGCCTTGGGATTTAATGCTGCTACAAAGATATGCGATGACTGTGCGCAGATGGGTCAACGACCCAAAGAAACATTCTAAAACGAAGAGCAAATTTGTTCTTCTAGCAGGTGAAGTTCTTTGTTTGCTCTGGTGTCTGGCTTGTTTTTTTTTTTTTTTTTTTCCTTTTTTTTTCTTCTGCAAGATCTTTTAAAAATCTGCGAGAGGAATTTACACAAAAAAATGGTGACTACGCCGCTTTTACTCTTCCTTCTCGCCATGCTTAAAAAAGAAAATGAAAGAATCAAAGGAAAAAGAACAAGCAGTACATTTCTTTGTAAATACATGTCAGAGACCGTGCACTGTATTTATTGGCGAGTTTCTTGCTTTTGTTTTTTGAATAAAAGCGATGGGGAAGGAAAGAACAACAACAACAACAAAAAACCATGAACAACAGTAGCTCACTCACGTCATCTGTTGTTTTCTTTTGTTTTTATTGGCAAGATTACAAAAACGCCACATATGTTCTCCATTATTATGATATTTCCGCCTGTGTGGAATAACAGCGGGGGAAAGGGGGATATTGCGGGCACGGCAGAGAAGCGGTGACTATCTGCCGATCTCAGCACTCGTTATTTGCGACGCTGCATGTTATTCTTCACTTGTTTGCTTTCTTGTTGTCGTTGTTTGTTTGTTTGTTTGTTTGATTGAATTCTACTCTGTGCCTTTCCGTAGTGTAAAAACGAGAGCATTCGATAACAATAGTAATAACGTGAGGGAGCAGGCCTGAAGGAAAATAACACACACACACACACACACGGAATTAATAAGGGATTATGGATACTGTGGTTCTCACCGTCAGCTCACTTGTACATCAGGCGGAGACTTTTACATTTCCGGTTGTCCGTAGCAAGTCTTTGGCAGTCACTGTCGCCGTAGGTATTCCCGTCGCGGTGCTCCTGCATGACACGGCAGACCGCTGGCTGCCAAAAAAGTGGGAAATACCCATTATCTCTTGGTTTCGCCGCAAGTGGCGTCAGGACCCCGAGACAAAGGTGGTGCACCTGGCGCTGGCTCGCAATGCCGTTCTATTTTTTTTTGTAGCCATGGCATTGAGCGAGAGCCCGTACTATCAGACGCCCGTCGACTACGTGTCAGACCGTGTCTCCAGTTCCTCCGCGCGCAGGGCCTTGGATGAGGAGATAAAGACATCTCGACGAGTCGCATTTGGAGCCGCCAACGACGTCGTGGGAGAAGAAGGACTCAACGAGGCGGGCGTCCGCCAGCAGCGGGACACGGCGCTCCGTCGTCGTTTTGTACATGAAATCCGCTCCGAGAACTAGGAATCATGAAGTGCTGGGAGTAGGGACGGGATGGATGGATTGTCATAACGGCAATTTTTGTTCACCCAAAAGGTGCCACTCCTGTACAGATATTCGGCGTCGAATACAACGACAGAAGGAAGAGAAAAAGAAAAATGGTGAGTGAAGGGGTAAACGAAGCCCACAGAGGTCCGACGTACGAAACAAAGAGAAAAAAAAAGAAGAAAAAAACAAAAACAGACGAAGGGCGTGGGGGAAAAGGGTGATGAACTTTAATTATAAATAACAAAGAGAGAGGGAAGGAGCCGATGGCTGTGCTGAAGATAGCGACAGTAACTGGGCAGCGTCTTTTTCTCTTTTTGTTTTAATCTATTAATTTTGTTGTTGTTGTTGGAGAAGGAGGGGAGAGGGGGCGAAGTTTGTGTGCTCCCGCAATTAACACGGCGTGGGTGTTTGTTGTGAGCCTTTGGGGTGAGAAGGGAAGCACGCAACAAAGTTTTGCCCAAGGGGAGAGGGGGGAAGGAGGCGATTCAGGGGTACAAGTAAGCAGACCATGTGATTGGGATACTCTCTTGTATCTTTAATTTCACTTTTTAGTTTTTGCTTTCCCTAATGGCGCCTGCTCTGCGTGTGCCTTTTTTGAATGAAGCACCCACACTGCTGCAGTATTCGCGCGATCGCATCCAAATGACACTTAATAAATTATATCTATTATTTTTTAAATATTTCCTTTGTTTCCCCGCCCCACTTGTCCTTCCAAAGACGGGTTTTTGCACCGGCCGTTGATGCGCCCGGTTCATCATGTGCAGTGTTATGTTTGGCTTTATCTCTTGTTTTGGTCAACATGTTGAACTTTTTTAAATTTATTGCTGCTGTTGTTATTAATATTGCTTCTGCGAGAGGAGAGGGTGTCGCACAAATAACACTGTGCATGGTGTGGGGCGACGACGAAATACATATAGAGAGGGCATTTTTTTTTTTTTTTGAAGCGTGAACCATAGAGGAAAAAGAAAACGAAATAAGGGCAGTTTTTTTTTTTTTTGTATTCCATCTTTTTGCGTATATATAAATAAATATATAGATGAACCGCAGTGGCGATGCAATTGCGTTGCGTGACACGGCAGCGTACAAGGATTTTTACCGTAGCCAACTGCATGATATGTCGACAATGAGCGGTCCCTTAAAGGTGGCAGCAATGACGTCTTCAATGTCAATGGGAGCTGCAGGAGCTGCAGCAGCACATCCGACGGCAGGATCTGTGGTTTCTGAAGACACTGTACTACTTGAACTTCTTATTCCTGTGTATCTTAAGCTGGAGGATCGTGAAGAAGTGTGTCGCGAACTTGGTGTCTTTGTTCAGACGGGGCGTGGTGGGGTGAATGGTCTCTCACGAAAGGTGTGTGTGCGTTTGACGGACCCTGCGGACCCTTTTTTTCTGTTTGAACTAGAGCTTCTTGAGGATGACTACGGCTCATTCAAGCAAAGATTGGAGCTTCTTGTGGACTTTAGTGGGTTTCCGCGGTATCTTGTCTCCATGTTGAATGGCATTGTTAACGGAATTACACCGTATGCGGTTTGTTTTGTGGTGGACAACCGGGACACGCTGCGCGGGACGTTGCGGGTGCTTGAACGGACGGAGTTTCGTACGGTGGAACACATTTCGCTTCTGTTGTTGCGACAAGGCGATGCAGGACAGAAACGGTACCTGGCGGAGCGATTTCAACACTTTGAACGGGCGTACATGCGGGAAGTGGAGGAGCATCGCTCCGACTCCGCCGCTGCAACTGCGAATATCGAATCCTTGAAAAGTGAGGTGGCGGCGTTTCAAGAAAAATGCGACACGCTCCGGGAGCAGTTGAGGGAGGAGGTCGCGAAATCAGAAAAGAATCAGTTGGCCAGCGTCAGCCAGCTGCGTGGGGAGCACGCCAGCGAAGTTCTTCAGCTCCGCAATTCTTTGGAAAGCGAACTCCGTCGTATAACGTGCAAAGCAGAGGAGGTCCAGGCGCAGCTTATGGAGGACGTGAGGACGAAGGACAGGGGGTTGCAGGAAGCCAACCAGCGCGTTGCTTTGCTGGAGTCGTCTGTTGCAAAGCTGCAATCGCAGCTGCGAGTTGCTGGAGATAAATGCGATGCCCAAGCGAAGGAGCTGGAGGAGCTTCGCTCCTCTAATCATGAGCTCCGGGACTTTCGCTCAAATGCCACCCGATCCATCTCCGACAACGAACTTAACTGCGTCAAACTGCAAGAGCGTCTGCGTGGCCTGGTGCTGACCCTGAAATCACGAGATGAGGAGGCCCAGTCGCTGCGGGATCAGTACCAGAAGCAGGACAGCTACATTCATATCCTTACCTCGCAAAATGACCAGCTTACCGAACAGAACAAAAAGAACGAGGTGTCATTAAAAAAGGCACATCATATCATTTCTACCCAGTTAAGGCACATCAAGGGGGCGAGGGAACGTGA
>NW_001849577.1:167690-185701 GCF_000209065.1 Trypanosoma cruzi | reverse complement strand
CTACTGCAAGAAAAGGTGGACGCTATTGCCCGACTGAGAGATGAGTTAGCATCTTCAGCAGAACGTGGGCGAGTACTTCTGAATAAAAACACCGAACTTCGCGATCAGTTAGAGAAGACGGATGCTGCACGTGAGAAACTTGCACAGGAGTTGAAGCAGAGTCAAGATGCCCTCATCCATCTTCAGAGAAGCACCAGTATAAATGGACGACACTGGTCAATAATGTCTAACAACAACACCGGGAATAACGTCAACAGTGCTCTTGGCGTAGGAACGATTAACGGTTTTGGGTCCACTTCACATGACATTTATCACGAGCTTAATAAGAATGCCATCACAACCGTAAGAAATGCGGGTTGGTTACCATCTCACGGGTATACGGATGCTTCTAGTTTGCCAGAAGTACATTCCCAGCGTGGAGTAAATGGAAATGCCAGCAATCCTCAAGGAGCATTGGTGGGTGAAACGAAAAATTTGAGTAAGGCTTCACATGATCTTCCACATCCGGTGAACAACAAAACGGCAAATAATTTTGAGACGGAGGCGGAAGGTTTCTCTGTTAATAGTTTGGCAAAATTGCCTACCACGTCCGGGAGTCAAATGGTAAACGGTAAAAGCACGCGTCATCCTTTGGATACTACGGCCGTCAATGTTGCGTTGAATTCGAGGAATCAAGCGTTCGTCACAAAAAGTTTTTTTAATGATGGTGGAGACAATGCGAACTCCACAGCCAATACAGCTTCATTTATGGAAAAACCAACGACAAACTTAACAAAAACAGCAACAGTACCAAGCGCCTACTTTTAGTGAGACGTGCCGTTACACCAATTACACATACATACATTCATATATACATATGTGCTTGTATCTTCTCTTTTTGGACTGGGAAATTTTTATTTTTTATTTTTTATTTTATTTTATTTTATTTTTCACTGTTGTGGATGAGAGGCTCTTTCATAGAAGATATATGTATTTATCTATTTGCGTTTTTGTTTTTATTTTTTGTGGAGTGCCCCCTCCTGTCATTTTTTTCTTCTGTAACAACCGAAGGAATTAGTGCGTGAAGAACAAAAAAAGAAAATTATTATTGGGGGGTGGGGCCCGAGTTGCTGTCCTCGTTATCATTGTACGAGTGAGCCCTTGCCCCCCACTACCCACACGTTAGGGGACTAATGACATAGAGAGTGGTTGTGATACTCTGTATTTTTTTTTTTTTGGCTGTCTATATATATATATATATATATATATATACGTGTGTCTGTATGTGTGTACTTTTTGCTTCTCAGGTTTGTTTGTTTGTTTATTTGCTTTGGATACATGCATGCGGGCATAAGAAGACGAATGATATTTCTATCACCCCAATCTCTTTTGCTTTTTTTGCTATTCTTTCCGTGTCCCTCGCAGGTGGGTGTCTGGGAATAAATATTTGTGGCAAAATCCCATCAAAGCAAGGAGAGTGAAGCAAAGGAGACAATTGCAATCTGGCGGAATGAAACAGGACGCTTACCACAGTCCAGCCAGCATCCACGCCGCATTACGGAATCGCAGACAAGAATACGGCTGGACGAAGAAGGAGACGCGCGGTTTAGGGGCGAGTTCGCCTTCCTGGAGTCGTGATGCACACGAAACCCTAAGTAAAGGTTCCGGCGGTGGCAGTGGCGGTGAAAAAAGATTCTTTTCTGGGTTATTTGGAAATGATAAAAGAGCCATCAATGATGATGCATCCTTTCGCGTGGAGCGCATAGATAGTGCTTCATGCCTGGCGTTGGGCGACGTGGTCGGATATGAATTTGTCTCAGAAGACGGAAGATGGACTTGGTCTATTGGCACGGTTATTGCATCTGGAGATGGCAGTGACGATACCATCGGACATGTTGACCGTAACAGCACCGTGAGTGAGGATCCCATTCTCGTTTCCCTGGCGTGCTGGAAAATTGCACCCGATACACAAGGCGATCCCCCGACTTGGGCGAGCAAACATGAGGATCATGAACAAATTGATGTCCGTCGAAGAATGGAGGAAATTGAGGAAGAAAAGGCCGAACTTTCACGACGGCCGTGCATGGAGAAGGTTATGGAAGCCGAAAGGATTGCCGAAACCGCTCGGGAAACGCTACGGTTGGCCGTTCGAGGTGAGCGGAATGTGCTGCGGCAGATGACAAGACCCCCAAATGAGTTGCGATTGGCGGTGAATGCGGCATTTTCACTTCTCCGTATAGAATTGCTAGTGGAAAAAACCGAAGACGAGTGGGACCACATGCGACGAGTTTTATGCTCTGATTCTTTTGATGAAAATCTCTCAGAAGCCGATGCGTCTCGATTAGATGAGACACAATGCGAATTTATCAAGCAGCGGTTTTTAAATAATCCTCTTTTTACATATTTGCACATGAACGCAACGAGTCACATTGCGGCACTTATGCAAAAGTGGGTGACATGCGAACTTCAGCTCTATGAATGTCGCAAGGAACTTCAATCCACAGAAATGCGTTTGGCCGAGTTGAGTCAAGAGGCGATGCAGAATGAGAGGGAGCTGCGCCTACATCCCAACTCCAAAGAACTTACAAGGACAGCCAGTAACCCATACGATGAGGAAAATGTACGCTACGCATTGCAGTCCTTTCAAGACCTTGGCCAAGTTTCTTTTTCGCGAGGCGATGAGGCGACAATTGTCGTACGCTCGTCTGTATTCTGCAAGTTTGTTGCGTCTACTTCTTCCCCCATTTCTGCCCTTGACAGCATGACTATTCATCGAGATCGTCTTGCCTGCATCCGTTCCGCTGCATCTGGAAAGCAGAGACGTTTGCCATTTGGTTCTTCTTTTAGTGAAGCCGATTATCCAGAACGAAGACATAATCAGTCGCGTGATGCCGTATACCAGACGAAATTGCTGTATGAGCAGTCAATTGAACGCGAACGCATTTTGGTACGTGAATTGGAGCAGCTTTATGAGAAGCATGTTCGCTACACCATGGCACAACACAAAATACTTCTTCGATCTACCGATTTCGCCGCCAGTTCCTACCGCTACAGCAAAAGGGATGCTACGCGGCTTACGGCCGCTGAAGATCGAGTGCGGGAGTTAGAAGAAGCGCTCCGACAGGAGGGAGGCAAATTACGCACCCTTCAAATGAACCACGAGAAAGAAATATGGCGGATGCAGGAAGAAGCAAAGCGACAGTCACTGGAAGCCGCTCAATACATATCGGATGAAGTGTCCACGATACGGCTCCAACAAGTTAGCTTACAAAGTGACGAGGAACTTGGCCGATTGCAGTTGGCTGCGAATGAGGCGCGGAGATGGTCCGCACTTCTTTTGCTCGAAATGAGAAAGTCCAAAGACCTTGTAATTGCGGACATGCGTCAGGATTACATTCGAGAGATGAATTTGCTGCGTGACGACCTTTCTAATCGTGAGAGGCGTCAGGTGAAGGCAATAACGATTCTTGAAGACTTGCTTGCATACAATGGTGAGGAGAGAGAATACCAACAACAGGAAATGCAGCGACGGGCGATCAAACGTGCGCTGAAGACGCTTCGTGGTTCAATGTCCACTGAATTGTCGTCGGACTCATCGCCGAGACATTTTTCAAGAAATCCGACGTCATCTCAAGGGGCAACGTCCTATCGTCTTCCTGTTCGCAGTAGCACTCTGGCAAGAGGAATATCTAATTTGGAAGCCACCGTGGAATCGAGGGAATTGGAAGAAGATAATGTTGTTATTTTGAAGGATCGTCTTGTTGAGGCCGTTCGTGATCGCGATTTGATTCACGAGATGCTTATGCAGGAACAGAGGAAAAACCATTCATTGGAGGAGGAAAATGCCGTGCTGAGATCCGAGCTGGATCGGGAGATGCAGGAGCGTGTGGAAGTTGAGAAAACGGCTCAAAAACTACAAGATGAAATTGCGGCAATATCGGGGTCTGTGCGTTCAACCCCCAATGGATATATTAAGAGTGGTTCCGATAATGAGGAACTCGGTTTGCGGGAGGAGATTGCGAGACTGCAGGGTGTCATTGCGACATACGATGGGCAGTTGGATGAACTGCTGGAGGCAGAGGGAATAGAGAACAAAGAAGCCCCATTCCACTCTCTTCGAGAGTATATTGCCGAGATTAAAGCTTCCTGTGTGGCTATGCAGGAGGAACGCGATGCGCAGGCTGCTGACGCCAAAATGTTGGAGTCCTGTCTGAAAACTGCTGCTAATGCCTTGGAAGATGCCCTCATTCACGATGAACGGTGGCGCCCCCGCATCACGGATTCCCACCACACCACGTGGCACTGGAAGAAATTTGATGGTTCCGGTTGGGATCGGGTTATCGCAGAGACTCCTGAGGCGCTTGAAAAGGCACTTGTGCACGGTATTGCTGCCGCGTGCCATCTACCAGAGGAGTACGTTTTAAATCTTACATACCATGATGAGGCGACGTGTCTGTATGCCTCTTTTGACCTTCGTCATGATCCAGCCATATCAGATGAAGATATTATGTGTCGTTTGGAGGAGTGCAATTATTACGAGTTGGAGAGGTTGTACACGCACCGGTTTTCCCCGGAGGAAGGCATCGACTCCTTGAGGAGAAAAATGCGTGAGAAGGAGGAGGAGTTGCAGGAATTACGCGCGACCATTGCGCATATGCGAGGTGATTCCAAACCACCAGGCAGCGGGCGATCCAAACGGCATTTATTGGGGGTATAAAAATAATGGGTCATGCTATTTTGGGCTACGTGGGGTCTGTGGAAAATGAAAAGAGAAAATAATAATAATAAAGAAGGGGGGTGAAAGGATTTTATTTTGATGATCATGATGGGGAGCACTTTACGCATTGAATGTGTGTTGTATTGTGCCGCATGCGCACGGCTGATCTATGACACGAGGAAAAACAGAAAGAAGAGAAAGATTTGGGGAGATAAAGGGAGTAACGGTGTGGAATTATTTGTGTAATTTTCTCCTCTCTTGAAACACACTCTTCATGCCCATTATAATGTTGTGACTGTGTCTGTGGCATATTGACAAGGGAAAACAGTGAAAAAGTGGAGAGGAAGAGCGTGGTGTAGTGATATGTACATTTTGTCTATATGCTTTTTTAAAAAAATTATTGTTTTTGGATTTGTTTTTCTTTTTGTTTTTTCTTATGTTATATTATGTATGATCGGTGAATTTGCGTCCATTTCTTGAGGTATTTTTTTTTTGTTGTTGTTGTATTTTCGCATGGGAGCTGGGCGTTTTTTCCCCTACGGTTACTCCTTTGCGGTTTCATGTATGTATATATTTGCAACGGCTTTGCAGATCTGCAATAGGACCAATTGAATATTTGTGTTTCGTTCTAGTTTTGATTATTTGTGTTGAATTCGCATATATCTGCATGCGTGCATCATTCTATTAATCCGTTTTCTTTTTGTTGTTGTTGTTGTTGTTTCTGTTGGCATTCGGCAAGAGAAATTAAAATTGTTGTGCGTGTGGTCTACTGTTACTTCTGTTTTGTTAGCAAAGCATCAATGAGACGCTGTGTGTTTTTCGGCCGAGGCTTGCGCACCACCACTGCCGCTGCTCTCGCCCTTGTGGACTCTTTTGCACCTTCCTTCCGCATGCAGAGCAGTTACGCTCAAGGCGCAGAGGGGGCTGCGTCATCGTCGGAGGAGGAAAATACGTCTCAGGAGAAGGAGAAGACGCATGCGGAAACAGATGCTCTTGGGGCTCCCCGTACCCCGGGCAAACGCCGAAACATTGTTGTGTTGAGCAACACCACCAAGGCTGTGTATATTCACCCGATGAATCATATAGCCTCTTGGTATTGGTTCATAACCGATTTTCATAAGTGGTTTGTCGGTATCGTATTTCTTTTTGTCGGATCCCAAGTGCTTGCACGTTACCGCATATCAAAATTGCAGACAGTTGTGCAGGCACAGCTGGGAGAAAACCTCCTTGACCAACGTACGCGAGACCTTTTGAGTGACATTGAGGTGCTGCGGCGAAAAGATCCTGTTCGGCTAGAGCAGGAGGCTAATGTGTACCACGAGCAGTTTTGGAAGCGACGTGCCATTGCCGTTTCAGAGTCACGAAACGAAGTTCGCAGAGTGGAGTTGCAGCGCGGCATGTTGCAGGGTCAGGCAAGAGGAACCGACATGACGGAGTGGCTAGGGGCCAAGGCGAAGGACGATGAGGAACGTGAAGTGGCGCGACGTACACAAGACTACATTCAGGGTTTTCACCAGCACCTAAAATCGAAACGTCTTATTTGAAAAGAGGGACCTATATATATATATATATATTCTGTGTAAAAAAAGAAAAAAAGAAAAAAAAAAGAAGGGATTGTATTTGTTGAAAAATTAAATCTTGACTTTTTCCTTTTTTTTTTTTTTTGTCCTCTCTTACCACCATGCCTACTTCGGATGTGGTGTCGTTACGGGGATTACGTGCATGGAGTTGGATATCGGAGACACGGACATTTTATTTATTTTTTTTTTTTTGGCTGTGTGTGGCTCTAGACCTTTGGTGCACTTTGGATCTATTGAAATTATTATTATTTGCTTTTTTTTTTTTTCTAATTTATTGGCTAATTCGACTTACATGTATTTTACTACAATAACATAGGATGGTGAAGCTGCCTGGGGCGGCGAGTATTGTGGCCATCGCTGGCGGCCTTATTGCCGGTGTGATTGTCCTGGCGGTATTTTTGTTTACCTGTTGGGGCAGTCTCGTCTCTGCCATCTTGGCATTTCTTCCTGAGGGCTTCTTGGCGTCACTGCCACCGTCGTCGAATTTTTTTTTTGATACTATCCGGCTCGTATCTTTTGTGGAGACGGTAAAATACATGAGTCTGGCGAACTACGTGTGTTTTGCGGTTTTCTTAATACTTGTCCTTCTCCTCAGTGCCGTGGAGGAGGCGATGATTACAGTAAAGGAGGCGATTGAGGAGAAGGCAAAGTTGCCGTCGACGGAACTTGTCCGGCAAATGAACGGAAAATACGACCACGCCTTGGCCGTGAGTGGCAACGCATACAAAGTAAAACAGGTGCGTGGCGGGAGACAACACGAAAGGAAGATGTAACGCAACTGCCTTAACTTCAGCACCCAAAATCAAAAGGAACCTTTCTGTCTGCCTGTCTCTCTCCCTCTCCCTCTGTGTGTGTGTGTGTGTGTGTGGAAAGGGAGAGGAACCCGTGATGCCAACAGTGTTTTTGTTGTATCGGGCAAACAAATAGACACACACAAAAAAATGAGGGGCTGGAGAGGGCAATAACAAAAAAGTGAGTTTTTTTTTCTCTTTTCATCACGTTGTTTTTTGTTGCTTCTATCCATGTGTTTTTCTCACTTTCACACACACATATGCACGCATGTGTGCAATAATCAATCACTCGCAATGACAAAGAGACATAGATTGACAAATTTGAAGAGTAAATTTTAAGGATAGGAGATTATTGGGCAGGTGGGGTGGTGGGAGGAGTCGTCGCGATGCAGCGACTGGCGACAAAGGGATTTATTCGTCCCACAGAAGTACTGCGTCGACGTTTTGTGCCCCCGTGGGAGCTTGATGGCAAGTCCGCGGACGAATTTTTTTCGGGTCTAATGCAAAGTACGAATCCAATTCAAACGCACCGAAAAGAAAAAGAACGTCATGAAGAGGTGGAGAAAAAATCCGTTGAGGAAGCGCCATCGCCCGCAGAATTGCACCGCATCAAGGCAATTCATGCACACAATGAGTTGGTTTTGAATCAACGACGAAACTTCCTTCCGTACGGGGCAAATCCAGTTGTTTATTTTGAACGCAGTCAGATGGCGGCACTAGGCGAGTATGAAATGATGTTGCAGTCATCAGGTGTTGCGGCAAATAACGCGAGTTACTCTCCAGAGGTGCGGGAGATGTTGCGAGCAGATTTGCATCAAAAGTTGCCATACAGATATGAGTCTTACGTTGAACCCCGTGGCGGTCAGGCACAGTGGCCCTTGCATGGATCTGCTGGCATTGTTCTCGACATTGACGGCGTGGTTTACCGATCACATAAACTCATTGAAGGCTCAGACACCGCAATTCGTAAGATGACGGAGTTGCGTATTCCGTTGCTTTTCATGACGAATGGCGGTGGGATATCGGAAGAAGAGAAGGCGAGGGAATTATCACAGCTTGTTGGATGTGAAATTGATTCATCACAAATTCTTCTGGCCCATACTCCAATGCAGCTGCTTGCACCCATGTATAAGAATCAAAATGTATTGGTTGTGGGCAATCCGCACTCTGCAGAGGTGGCGAAGATGTACGGCTTCGATCATGCCATCTCCGTCCTTCAATTTCAGGCGGAACATCCAGAGTTGTTGCCGTATAAAAAATGGGGTGATCTAAAGAAGTGTGAACCTTGTAGCGTTGCCTTTCCGGAAATAGCGGCCATCTTTGAGTTCACCGACCCAGAAGATGTTTTTAGTGACGTGCAGATCATGCTCGATGTTCTGCTGTCACCACGGGGACAAGTTGGACGCTATATATCAAGCACACAGAGTGTGCCTTATTTTCTCTCAGCGGACGACTTGTTGTGGGCGACGGAGGCCCCACTACCACGACTTGGTCAAGGAGCCTTCCGTGAAATGTTATCTGCCGTGTTTGAGAGTGTTACGGGAAATGGACTACAAGTGACCACATTTGGAAAACCGCGCACGATAGCCTACGCATTTGCAGAACGTCGAATGGAGGAGGTGAGCGCGAAGTTGGGTTGGGATCCGAAGGCTCTCCGTGCAATTTTCATGGTGGGTGATAATCTTGAAACAGATATTCTTGGTGCCAATGCGCGGGGTGGTCGCTGGACTTCAGTTCATGTTCTTTCAGGCATCGGTCTTGCCCCCGCCGCGCGGCGTACGCTTTCAGAGAATGATGTAGAGCTTGAGTGGTTGGAAGAGCATGTCACCAAAACGCCTCATTACGTTGCGCCCACGGTGGATCATTTCTTTCGGGAACTTCTGGCATTCCCGGAGTCCGCCGTGCTGCAGAACAAGAAGCCCTTCTATGGGATGCCGAACCCTGTAGATCTCCGTGAAACTTATAACTTTCCAACGATTAATTAAAACGAGGGAGATTTCTCCCTTGTTGTTCGATTGACATTGATGCATGTTGGGCAAGTGCGTGAATAAGGATTTACATGCGATCTTAGAAGGTGTCCGGTAGGGGGGACAAGCCGTTGGTGCAGTTTTTTACGATTTTTTTTTTTTTTGCGTGTACTTTTGCGTTTGAATCGTGATTTTGTCGAAGGAATTTTGTACGCGTCTGATATCATTTTTTCGCTCTTGTCATTGTTATTGCGAGATCTTCCTGTTTTTTTTTTTCCAGCCGTCCCTTCCAGGAAGGAAGTGGGTCTGATGGCGTAACGCGTTTTTTTTCTTCTTTTTTTTGACTTCCTTCTGCTTTATTTTTATTTCTTGCTTCAATGGCGATTCTTCTTGTATGTACGACGCTAATGGTGATCAAGCACACTTTTAGATGGCCGATGCGCAGAGTGCAGGGGAAGCGCTCTTTAAGAACCCGCAGTTCATGGAGCTCTTCCAGCGAGCTCTGGGGGGCGAAGAAAATATTCGGGATATGCCCCCCGAGGGCGATCCGCGACGAGAGAAGTGGCTGCGTGAAATCCAGATGAGGATTCAGGAGGAAAGCCGAAACGCCATGAAGAGTAAACTGGAGGAAATTCAGAGCGATGAGAACGGTCAGTGGATGTATGTCCTGCCAGAGCCGGGGTTCTGCGTCAAATGCACCACGTCTGGAGGTGGAAAGATCTTTCTCAATGTATGCCAGCATGAGCGTATTGCCGAACCCATTCCAATGGAGGAAGATGAAAAGACGGATGAGATAAAGTTTAAGATTCCACTGAGTTGTGGCCAGGCGCGTCCGGGTACAGACAAGAGCGGAAAGCCGTGCAAAGTGTACGATGTCATTGTGAATCCGTCGACTGTTCAACGGTGTTCCAAGGATCATGAATTCCGCTGCTTTGTGGTCTCACTGTGTATCCACTGGATCAAGCAGAAGTGTGAGCCCACGCTGAATCATGAAGAGTACAGAGGCATGAACTTTAAAGTGAAGGGGGATTTAGAACCGCAACGGATTCGGTTATCAACCGCACCCAAAGGGGCAAATGCCATGGGGGATGAGATTCGCCTTCCCAAGGACAATAGCGCGGCATTGCCCCCAACAAAGGTAGGCGGCCGCAGTGGCACAGGAAAACTCATACAAGAGGTGACGAATCCCGCCATTGCCTCGGATGCTGTTCCTTCTCCTCAAGCTGCGGTTCCAGCGACGTCGACAACAACAACTGCAGCAGCAGCAGCGGCGTCCAGTGCAGCTTCAAAAGAGGAAAGAATTGTCCCTTCCTTAGTGAAGTTGCAGGGTGAGGGAATTTACGATTGGTCACGGCATGCTAAGCCGGTGCTTAACCCCTACTTTCGGGAAAATATTCCTGCCACTTATGCCGTAGAGGTCTGTATTCCGACGGTGACGTCAATTGCAGAGGTGGAGGTGCGAATTACCCCCCGGTCTATAGAGATCAGCTATGTTGACGCAGAAGATGGTGCACCCTTTTTGAGCATTCCGCTCGATTACCCCATAGACGAGGATGCACCCAACGCCAAGTTTGTTCGAAAGACGCATATGCTTAAAATGCAACTATTAGTGAAACTTCCGGACGAGACGAGCGAGCCTGCCACGAAGGCCGACCGTGACGTGACCGAAATTGAGGAGGAAGAAAACCGTCTGGCACGTGAGAAACGTGAAAAGGAACTTGAAGAGCACAGGATACGCATGGAACGGATGCGAGAAGAGGATGAACATGTCATGAGGGAGCGGAAAAGCTATGTGGAAAATTTGGTAGCTGTTCAAGAAGGAATGATGCCTCCTAGTCTAAAAGAGGAGTTGGAAAAACTCCCTCCGGAGCAACTCCGTGCCATGCTGCAGCGGTTAGAAAACAAAACCCGCATGGGGGATTCCATTGATGAGATGCTCGAGAAATTTCCTGATTCCATGATCGATGCCATTAGTCGCTACATTCGTGACAAGTTGGGACTTGAACAGAGGCCGCTGCCGAGCGAGAGCAACAAAATGTTAAAGGCAGTGAATTCCGGGGCTGCGTCTCCGCCCCAGACGGTGAAGGATGAAGCAGGAGTCAAAACCAATAACCCGGAACTAGAAGAAGGGCGTGTTGAATACAGCTTTGCAAAGAGTTCCGAGAGGCTATTTGGAGTGGCGTTTCACAACCGCTACCTCTTTGCTTTGGACTGACACCGAGGAGAAGTTGTGACGTTGGGCTTGGCTCGTGTGTTTGTTTGTTTGTTTGTGTGTGTGTGTGTGTTTGTGGTTCTTTGTGTTAGGACTTTTTTTTTTTGATGGGCCATTTTCTTATTTATGTATGTATACAAATATATGTGTTTCTCCCTTTTTTGTCGTTGCTGATTTCTCTCACGAACGGCGATATATTTTCTCTTTTCCCGGCTCTATCCACCGCGAGAGGTGCGAGAGAAAAGAGGGAAACGAGGAGGAGGAGGGAGACACGAGGGAGTGAGCGCCAAGAAACAGGTGCGGTGCGACGGGATGTGACCGTCCGAAATGAAACGAAGAATATTATATGAGGAAGGACTTCCTGCTCGATGAATGGACGATGCCCGAGGCTAGCGAAGCCTTCCTTCAATCTCTTGCCATCTCTCAAACAGAGACTTGCTTGTTATTCTTTTCCCTATAGCCTCCACACCCACTTCTTTCTGTTCTCATGAAACAAACAACAACCAAAAAAAAAAAAAAAGGAGGGAGGGACGTAAGCTGGAAGGGCAATTGAAAGGAAAGAAACAGGGAGGGATGCTGCGGCGAACACCTCTCTGTCATGTACATTTATTTACCGCGCTTGTTCCTGTTAACAGCGTGAAGGCGCCGCAGCTCGTCAGCGGGGAACATCTTGAGACGGCCAAGAAGGCAGTGATGGAGGCTGAGCCACTGATTGGGAGGGCACCGCTTGAGACCGCGTTTGATTTGTTAGCTGACATATCGAATTTTCACAAGCAACGGGAGTTGGATCGAGTATTGGAAGAGTGCATCACGTCATATCGCGCTGAGCTTTATAAACCTCTTGTAACCGATCCGTTCCAGCGGTTACAGTTGCACGAAGCAATAATGGCTGCTGGGTATTATCAACGGTCTTCCAGGACCAGTGTTCTTAAGGGTGAAAGCGTGAGGTTTGTGCTACACCACTACAACTTTGATGTCCGTCGCGATACGTCGATCACCCGCACTGTTCACAATACACTTTATGAATCACGCACCTCCACTTCAGAGTCGGACAAATTGCTTGGCGATCTTCTTCTTTTAGAGCGGCGTTTGTTTGGCCGAATGCGTTTTGCGCCAACATCAGGGAGGCAGTGGTTTGTACTTGGACTGTCACTAGATGATATCAAAACAGAGGCAGACGTACATCGGGTGCTTGATATCCCTGTCGTAAAGGAGCATGGCAATTTCGAAATGCGCGAGGAAGACTCGGGAAAGCTTTGGAAAAAAATTATTGTGTTCCCAGGGCCCGAGCCGATCTCTAGTTTTTCTGAAGATGGTGATTTTGCCATGTCCGTTTCGGAGAAGGATCTGAGATTGGAGTGTCGGATTCAAAAGCCAGCGCCGCCCATGGAATTTTGGGATCGTGTGAAGGATACGCTGCTACGGTATTGGGTGATTTGGTTCTCCTTGTGGATAATGTTTTTTATGGTGGACGAGGAGATTATTACCGTTACGGCATTGATATTTTTGAAGTGGCGTCAGACGAGAATTCTTGAGGAGGAGGCGCAGAAGACGGGTGGAAAAGTGTACATTGCATCCGCTTCGGGCCGCTCCAGAGATAGTCTATAACTGTCTATGAGTCATGGGAATGTGCTCATATATTTATATATTTTGTTTTTGTTGTTGTTTTTGCTTTTTTCCCACCCTCTCTCTCCGTGTCTCTCTCTCTCTGTTTGAACTCCCCGGGGAGATTGGGCGGACGGGTTGGAGTAAGAGCGAAATGAATGTCCGTGACAGCCACCGCGGTGGGAAAGAAATAGAGAGAGACAAAACGAAAGAAGGAGAGCATAAGGGTCTTTATGTGTATGTATACACCATGCTTAAACTTCTTGTATGCAAAATGGACCTTTTTTTTCTTATTTTTGTTTATTATTATTATTATTAGTGTGTGTGTGTGCGAAACTTTTTTTTTTGTTCTCTACGTGCAGAGTAGAGGCAAGATTTCAATTTGTTTAATTTAAACGAAGACTGTAAAATAGGAATAAAGATCCAATCAAAGGATAAAAAGGTGAGGATAATAGGAAGGAGGGAAATAGGGCAATGGCAAGATGTCCGTGTACGTTTTCAGGCACGAAATTTCTCGTGTTTGTTATGTTCTTTACTATGACCTCTATTTTTGCCCCTGCCGCATACGATTGGGCTCGCATGCAACGTCGCACCAGTCTACAGGCAATTCTCACAAGGATGCATCCTCATTTTGTAGAGGTTAGCGTAAAGCCTGCGACTGAGGAATATTACAAACTGTGGAGATATTATGACTTTGAAGCGGATAGATATAGAGATCCAAAACGTCCCGGTTTTCCTGCTGTGCCTGCTGTTTATGTTCACGGTAATGCCGGTTGTTTCCGAGACATGCGATCCCTTGGGCGATTTGTTGGGGAGTCGATTTTGAAGCAACGCTATCAAAACGCAGCTCGTTCACAAGAAGAAGTGAAACGTGCGTTATTTGGTTTATACAGGCGTGAGGGGTTGAAGATGCCTGCCGATGAGGAGGAAATTCCCAGGGATTTGCAACGGCGGGCTGAGGAAATGGTGATCGCAAGGACACCACTTCTGGGGGTAGAACTTTTTGGTGTAGACTTTTTAGAAGAGTCGAATACTCAAAGTGGTTTGTTGATGGCGAAGGAGGCTCGTTTTTTGAATTACTGCGTTCATTTTCTTTTGCAAAGCCTTCTGGATCACTACCGAGAGGTGCTTATGCGTGCTCCAGGCTCTTTGAGGAGGGAGGACAGTGAACAAACACCAATCCCAAATAGCGTGACAGCTGCAGAGTCCGAGTACCTGAACAGTTTGTGTAGTCATCAAAGTTATGAACGAAAAGGGTCGAATAGAGTGTGTTATGTAGCTAAAGAACAGATTCGTCGTTTCTCTTCTACGGAGCGGATACGGCGAGAAGTGGAACGCATACAAAAAGAAGGTATTTGGATTTGGACCGAATCGGTAGGAGGCCAAGTGGGTCTCTTTGCAGCAATTTTAAATCCAACGTTATACGCCGGATTGGCAATGGCTGGACCGCCAGTACGTTATCCACCGTTCCTTTTTGACGCCGGATGTGTGAAGTTTCACCGGCTTGTACATGATGCGGCGCTTATCCCCTATGCATATAATTTTACCTCTACATACGACTGGAACAAAAGCCTTAACATCACCGATCCTGTCCAACTTCTCTGGAAGTTAAGTGAAGTTCCTTCGCACGAAGTAGCGGCTCGAGTGAGTCGTATTAGTATGGTTACCATAAACGGGGGTGCGTTGGAAGACATCGTCCCACCGCAGAGCTCTTTTTTATTGCGCTCCGTAGGGCGCCGTGCATCTTCGGAAGATCATCAAAGGATGCTGAAGTTGGCTCATATTCATGCGGCACGGCGAGATGTATGCACGGAGGAGCTACGTGGGTGTGGCGTGTCACTTAGTCATCGAGGTCTTGTGTTTGCACTTCAACTGTTGGATGTTGGGGCTTATTCTTTGGTACGGGCTTCGTTATCTTCGGAGTCAAGTGTTTTTTTGGGCGTTGAATCCAATTTTTCCTCCACGAGAGATCGACTATTCCCTACGGTGGTGGAAACTCTTCCCGAGTCACTTGATGCGTACCGCAATGATGAGTTTTTATTTCTGCTTTCCCTGGGTGAAGTAAAAAAAGCAGGGAGCGATGAAACATTTTATCGTATGGGAAATACATCTTATGTTTTTAACAAAATGAAGAAGATTTGTGTGCAAAGTAATGATGTATTGAATTTACAGGACATCCCTACAGAAGAGGATGATGACACGGAGTCGTGGGAAGCGCTGCAAATTTTTATTGGGGCCACAACATACCCTCCAGAAGACGTTTATTTTCCTGAGCTGCGTTTTATTTATACGGGGGAGAAGGGAAAAGTTTCATTCGCGAATGTTAGCGCACGTGCCGCGACGAAACTTCACCTTCCCACGCGTCGGAAGGACAGTGTTGCTAAAATTGGAGAGGTGGTACTAACAGCTATCAGTTTTCAAGTGCTGCAGAAAAGTCGTGTAGAGTCACCGGAGTGGGTGCGTCCGCAGTTTTGTTTTTTTGTAGATCGTGCGAAACTGTCTGAAAAGCACTTTTCCTTTGTTCAGCACGACAGGATTGACCCATCAAGCCAGAGGACGTCAAATGATACGTCCCGAAATGATGATCTTTTCTCTTTTAAGGGAGAAGAACGTGTCTCCGTGGAAAAGCATGGGAGATTTGCTCTTGTTCGTAATATCTGCAGCGTTTCCTTGGAGACAGAAATGGTTGTTCATGTCAATAACAGAGCTGTTTTCCCCCATCTCTTGTGTGGTTCCTTCCGCTCGTTTCGCATTGCATTTCGGGGCACGGGGGGACTGGCGCCGGACGAACCGGAGGCTCAGCAACAGTACTTCTTTGGACCATATGAGGAAGAACGACACACATTCAATTATAGCTGGCGCCCATTTTCTACAGTACCATTTAACTTGACAAATGTTTACGTGGTGTACGTGATATCTGCAGAAGAGCAGCCAAAAATTCATCTTGGGGATTTTGAATTGAGTGCATCTCCTCGCTGGAATGAACACCGCTACTGGGTATGGTGGTTTGGGCGATGGAGAATGCGTTGGATGGCTGTGCTATCAACATACTCTGTCTCGGGCAAGTTTGTAGGCTGTTATGTTCTTCTTTATTTTACCTTATACACATGTTTCTACACAAATCATTTTATTGGAGAACGCAAAACATTATCGAAATTAGTTTGTTATTGGTTTTGTAATGTGAGTCCTTTTTTGTTGGTTTTGTTGGCTACTATTCTCTTAGAGAATATTGGGTATACGGCGGCACGCAAGGCATTAACCGTGTGTCTCAACGAGGATCCTCCACTACGCAGTGATGAGGAGCTTACGTCGATGATGGATATGCGAGAAAAAATGACTTTAATATTTCTTTATGCTCTTCCTCCACGCTATGAGGCTTGCAAGTATTCCTGGATACGCATGCACAGTGTAGTTCCTAGTAATTTACGAATGGAACACATGTTGCACATAGTGTGTGCAAGTTTTTTTGCAATTGTTTTGATTGTAGTAGAAATTTGTTTTTGGTGTATCATGTGGCCGATGTCTTTACTACTTCGCATTTTTTTTAAAATACGCCTACGCTCGAGTGTGCCTACTTGGCGGTTGGTGTTGTTTTGGTCCATCCCCATTTTCCTGCGCATAGCTATTCCATGGTTGCACATTTCCATTATAACGACAATTGCCTGTTTCTTGTCATATGCCGCGTTATGGTGTTTTCCACATCATCGTTTTACCCCTGGAAATCCTCAGTATCGCTGGTTGTGCTTTCTGGTCGTCATGATGCTCCATTTTTCCGCTCACTTTGAGGGGTTAGTGCTCGTTTTGAGAAATTACTTTATTGTTTCGCCCGTGGTGTTAGCGGATAGTGAAAGATACAAGACCCTTCCAGAACACATCTTGGCTTTCACGGTGGTTCAGGGTGGATTGGGTGTCGTTTATGGCACGTTGCACTTCTCACTGCGTCACTTTGCCACAATGGATGCTGAAGCTGCAGTAAAGAAAAGGAATGGGGAGAACCTCATAGAAAACAAACTGAAATTAAAGGAAGGTGCAGATAAAAAAATTCCATTATCATACTCTCTTGGAGATATCAGTCGTTTTTATCCACGATTTAATAGAGGATTGATAATTTGTTCGAGGATTGTGCTTTTTTTTGCATTGTGGGCTTCCTTGGTTTCTGTACGACGACCACTGGAAGGTACCATTGCCTTGTACGGTTTGTGTCTAACTGTAGTTTCCCTGGCACTTCGTTTGGCTCGCTTATGGTGAGACTAGCTGGCGATGGAAACGGATGCTCGCAAAAGCCAAAAGAAAAGAGAGAGAGCGAAGGAGGAGTGGAAAAACGCGTTTTTTTTTTTTTTTTTACTAAAATTACTCAAAAGAGACCGGTTTTTAAGTTTCTTTCTCTGTTTTTAGGAGCTGTGTGAAGAGAAGGATTGCGGGAGAGCTGGCTAACTTAATTAATGCATATATGCATCCGGGTAAAACGAATATGCACTTCTTTACGACACTTTTCTACCGTATGAATTCTTGGAATGCCACGACTTTTAGAAGGAGCGGGGAACCGATAGCGACCGGTTAATTATTTTTATTTTTACCGTCCCGCCCGCCCCCTTTTGATCTTTACCCTGCGGCGGGGTCGTGTGGCTGGAGGAGCCCAAAGTCTGCCACATCGTAAGTAATAAATAAATATATATGTATACCATCCGAATAGAGTGAACGGGTCACAATTGTGGCTAACGGATGATATAGGAATATATACACTTACTTGCTGTTAAGCTTTGAGGGTATGGTGAATCCATTCTTATTCCATGCATCCCTTTTCTTATTCCTATCTGGTTTGGTTTTCTATTATTGATAAACTCAGGATTCGGCCAGCAGCCCAGAGGATTATTCCGTTTTCTCTCTCTCTCCCTTGTGTGTTTGTGTGTGTTGTTCGTCTGCCGAGTCTATTAACTGACCACGAAAAGGCACTGCGATAACAAATTTGGGGAAATGAGACGAAATAATTTGCCGTGTGGATTTATATTTTTATGGCGCGTTTTTTTTTTTTTTTTTTATGACTAAGTGAACGAAACACATGCCAGTCGCGCCCGATGAATGGAAGGGAATGGAGAGCGGCAGCAGGACCGGCTGGCTATTCAATTACCACCCAACGACGGTGATGGTGGCTGACGAGTC
>NW_001849577.1:149455-167590 GCF_000209065.1 Trypanosoma cruzi | reverse complement strand
CGGGTGGGCGGGCCGCTCTTGTTCTTCTTCTGCAGGATCATGACGGCGAAATTTTTTTTGTGAATCTGTTCTATCGCCCCTACATGTTCGTCTCTGTGGTAGAAGGGCATGAACACGAGGTGGAGCTTGGTCTCATGTCTCTTTTTGGCCCGCAGCTGATTTACCACGTTGAAACGGTCGAAAAGGAGGATTTAGACCTTGTCAACCACTTAAGCGGTCGGCGGCGGCTCTATCTGAAGGTTGTTTTTAGAAACGTGCAGGACTTAACGGTGGTGCGTGGTCGACTTGAGAAATTTGTGAAGCGTAACGCCTCCATGGGTGCTACAAACCCGTTGCTAAACCCTTTTGAAGGATCACTGAGAGATGTGATGGCCAAAACATTTGAGGATGACCCGTTCGATTCAAACACGTCATCGGAGCGATGGGTTGACTGGGTGCAGGAGATGAGGGAATACGACGTGAAGTATCACATGCGGGTGGCCATTGATTTGGGCATTTTTGTTGGTGTGTGGTACGATGTCATTGTGCATGAAGGTGAGACGAAAGTGACACGCTGTGATGATAGTGCGTATGCTCCGGCCATGCCGCGGGTTTGCGCATTTGATATTGAAACCACAAAGGCTCCACTGAAGTTTCCACAGCCTGAGGTAGATCAAATTTATATGATTTCCTACATGCTTGACGGACGTGGGTACTTGATTGTCAATCGTGATATTGTTTCCATGGACATTCATCCGTTTGAGTACACCCCAAGGCCGGAGTACGAGGGTATTTTTGAAACATTTAATGAGCCGAACGAAAAGGCCCTCCTACGGCGCTTTTATGATGAAATGCGGAAATACAAGCCAAACGTGTACGTCACGTACAATGGGGACTACTTTGATTTTCCTTTTATTCATGCTCGATCCTTATTTCATCAGTTAAACATGCGGGAGGAGATTGGCTTCACGCAGGGCGCTGAGGGTGCCTTTTTAAACCACAAGATTCCCCACCTTGACTGCTTCTACTGGGTGAAGCGGGACAGCTACCTCCCACAGGGGAGCCAGGGCCTGAAGGCGGTGACAAAACACAAATTGGGTTACGACCCTATCGAAGTGAATCCGGAGGAAATGTTGCCGCTGGCACAGACGAACCCGCAACAAATGGCATCGTATTCCGTCTCCGATGCGGTGTCCACGTGGTATCTTTATCAGAAATATGTTCACCCTTTTATTTACTCACTTTCTACCATCATTCCCATGGCTCCTGATGACGTGCTAAGAAAAGGATCTGGCGGTCTTTGCGAGTCGCTGCTAATGGTACAGGCATACGCAAACAATGTTATATTTCCGAATAAAAAAGAACAACAGTTGGAGAAGTTTTTTAATGGGCATCTAATTGACAGTGAAACATACATTGGTGGACGCGTGGAAGCTCTTCAAAGTGGGGTGTTTCGTAGTGATATTCCCCTCGGTTTTAACATGAATCCAGACATGTACCAGAAGCTTATTGATGATCTTGATGATGCGCTACGATTTGCTTTGGAGGTGGAAAATGACGTCAAGGTAAATGACGTGACGAACTATGAGGAGGTGCAGATGGCAATGAAAGCAAAGTTGGAGTTTTTGAGGGATCACCCACGCCAATCGAGTGAACCCATCATTTATCATCTGGACGTAGGCGCCATGTATCCCAACATCATCCTTACCAATAGACTCCAACCGTATGCCATTCCCAAACCAGATGTCTGTGCAGGATGTTGTTTTAATTCGCCAAACAACGAACATCAGTGCAAACGAACCATGACGTGGAAATGGAAAGGGGAATTTCTGACCGCTAGTCGTCATGAATACCAAAGAGTAAAGGCTCAGCTGGAGAATGAATCTTTTGCAGCCGCCGCGATCCAGCAGGCAAATCTTTCTGCCGTTCAAAAGAAAACTTATGGCAACCGCAAAGGAAATGTCTTGGAGGGGACGACGTTTGAGCGAAAGCAGCGCCCATTTTCTCGAAGAAAAACCGATGAATTTAGTGGAGGATATCGACAAGAGAGCAAACACCAGCGACAAGAAGCACGTAATGCCCTACTTTCAAAAGAATTTGAAGGAAAAGGTGGGAGTGGGAGTGATGACGAGGACGAGGAAGATGAAGAGGCAGGCGGGTTTAAGGCTTTTCATAAACTTCAGGACACCACCCAGTTTAATCTTTTGAAGAGGCGTCTTGCGGAGTATAGTCGGAAGGCTTACGGTAAAATTCATGAATCGCGTGAAATTTTACGCACAGATGTTGTATGCCAGCGCGAGAACTCATTCTACGTGGATACGGTCCGTTTGTTTCGCGATCGGCGTTACGAGTATAAAGCCGCCCTCAAGACGTGGAAGAAACGACTAGACGCGGCCAAAGAAGCAGAAGAAGTCAAACTTTGCAAAAGTCGCTGTGTCCAGATGGAATCCCTTCAGTTAGCTCACAAATGTATCCTCAACTCTTTCTACGGCTATGTCATGCGGAAGGGCAGCCGTTGGTATAGCATGGAAATGGCTGGTATCGTAACATACCTTGGAGCTAGACTCATTCAGATGGCACGGGCACTTGTGCAACAAATTGGTGTGACGCTTGAACTTGACACGGATGGCATATGGTGTTGTCTTCCCAAGGAGTTTCCAGAAAATTTTATCTTCACGACCTCACATCCTTCAAAGTCAAAGGTGACAATCTCATATCCATGCGTTGTTCTTAACAAAATGGTGCACGATGATTACACGAATCACCAATACCAAACATGCATTGCCCCTGGCGTGTATGAAAAACGGAGCGAGTGTTCCATTTATTTTGAGGTGGACGGGCCTTATTTGGCTATGTTGTTACCAGCAAGTCGGGAAGAAGGAAAAAGCATTAAAAAGCGCTACGCTGTGTTTAATCCGGATGGAGGACTTGCCGAATTGAAGGGATTTGAACTAAAGCGACGTGGCGAGCTGATGCTTATTAAAGACTTTCAGTCGCAGGTATTTTGTCGGTTTCTTGACGGGAACAGTCTTGTGGATTCCTACGCCTCCGCCGCCGTGGTCGCCAACGCGGCACTAGACATGTTGTACTCAAAAGGGGAGGGTTATGAGACGGAAGAAATTCTTGAGAAACTATCGGAAAGCAGCAACATGACACGACGTCTCGCCGAGTACCCGGACTCACAGAAGTCACTGGCGCTAACCACGGCACGCCGCATAGCGGAGTTTTTGGGTCCACAAATGGTGAAGGATAAGGGATTGGCGTGTCAATTTGTTATTTCGCGTCTTCCTGCCGGTCGCCCAGTAACGGAGCGTCCGATTCCTCTCACCATTTTTCGTGCTGACCCGACATTGCGTTTGCACTTCCTTCGCAAGTGGACAGGGGACAACTCACTGTCGCTGGACGTTGACCTCCGTCAGCTGTTAGACTGGGATTACTACATTGCAAGATTCAACGCATGTGTGCAGAAGATAATTACGATTCCCGCGGCACTGCAAAAAGTACCAAACCCAGTACCACGTGTGCCCTATCCAGAATGGTTGCATAAGCGACTTCAACAGCAAAATTCTAGGTTTCGGCAAGTTAGTCTAACCGGGATGCTTGCAAAAATGAAGGCAAATGAGAGCGCCATCCCGGACGTGGAGGAGCTCATTCCACTCAATAAAGCGGGGGTACCCTGTACGGTGACGCTGGCAAGGAGGAATACGAAAAAGAATGGTGTGAAGGAAGAAGATTTCGAAAGCGATTGTGGAGAGGATCGCGAGAGTGTATTCGATGATGATGTCGATCGTATACGGCAGGAGGAAGAAGCACGGGAGGAGGAGGCGGTTGATGCCCTCAAAGCAAAGTACTTCTCCCCGAAGAGTACCGTTGCGCTGGACACAGCGTTCTTTACGGCTTCTGGTTTGAAGACGTGGCTGCAGCGTCAGAGGGACGCATGGACGCATCGTGCGAAACTTCGTCGAGAGATGCTGCTTGATGCAAACGATACCCTTCTTGTTGATGGAACGGCCGTCAGCAATCATTTTATTGATATTAAGTCCAAGGCACTGACAGCGACGTGGCACATCTTGGAGGTGCGATCCGATAAGGAAGAAACAGGAATGGTGACTGTTATTGCCGCACTTGAAAAAACGTTACATACATTTCGCTGCGTCGTCCCACGTCGTGTTATCGTGGATGCCACTCTACAGTTTCAGGCTCCTGGTGCGAAGGTGTTAAATAATACTCGGATACTACCTCGAGGTCGTCTTGCAACAAATTTACAGCAGATTGACATTCCACCTGGATCTAAGGGGGAGCGTGTGCTCAATGCGCTGCTGAGTACGCGGGAGGATGTCCTTGCCGTTTACGAAAATCACATTACCCGAAGCGATACTTTTGTTGAGAAAATTGGCTGCTGTGCAAACGTCATAGCGGACGTTCATTTGCGCGGCTCACGACATCGGCCGTCCATGCGAGACGTGTTTGAACTCGAGGAGTTGGAAAGTACGGCGAGTAGCAATTATCTTCAGAATTCCACCGATCGATTTGTTTTTATTTTTCATGTGGCTTCTGATACCCGTGGTTTGCTTGGCGTGGTCAATCACCACGCAAAAACGGCTGTGGTGGTTACTGTTCAACCTGCATCGGCACCGATTCCAACAATAAATTGGGGTTCTCTTCTTTTGGAGGTGACAAAAGCCATGAATGCGTCAGTGAACCCACTTGAATTTATGACGGAAGTTGCATCTGATATTACAAGCGCATGGAAACTTATTTACAGAGTCCTGATGGAAGTGATGGAAAGTGGGAGACCGCCCTTGTTTGCTGTTCTTGAGAGTGGCGTTCCGACTCTGCAGCTTTTAACGCAACGCTCTCTTCCTCAGTCACTGCCGTATTTGCGCGTTCTTGGTGCTGTGGAAGATGAACGACTGTTAGCAGATCCATTTCGTTGGACGCGTTTACTGGCGAAACGGCTTTTACAGCGGTATTTTGCTTCTCTTCTTTGGATAGAAGAACGTATCGCATTTAGTCGACTTTCGGGTATTCCTCTCTGTAATCTTGCGCAGGACACATGTGCGCATGTGTGGGATGTCATGTTTAGTCGTTCACTTCACTCTCGCTCTCATGTCTTGTGGAATTCGCACGATATATCCATTGCCTACGAGGCTGTGGAAGAGCGTTCTCGTCAGGTCGTTATGCCGGGTGGGTATTTTTCATGGTGTGTAGAGTTTAGTTTAGCCAGGTTGGATGTGGTTGCCGTTTTATTCTCGCAGATAATTCAAGAAGAGGATGGCCTCAATGTGCACATTCTCTGCGATCGCGGTGTGACTACACACTTCAATATCTTGCGGGATCTTGTTTCAGATCTACTTGGTCAAGTGGTGGCAAACCCGGTGGCGGACGCCCTTCTTGCAAGCTTTGCACGCTGGATTCGTGACCCTGTCTCCTGTTGCTATGAACCTCGGTTGCTAGAACTTGTAAGTAAGCTTGCTCATCGAGCCCTCACCAATGTTCTTATCCGTCTGGCAAAATTGGGTGGACGTACCGTAAAGGTGGATGGAGATTCGATTGTTGTGCTTACCCCTAAGCATACCATTCAGGATGCAGTTAGTTTTGCTCGTTACATGGTGGATTCTTTGCAGGACCAACCCATGTTACTCCTCTTGTCTCTTCAGCCTATTCGATATTGGTGTCCATTTATGGTTCTTGACAAGCGAGATTTTGCATGCTTATGCCTTTCTAGTGAAGATGCTCTTGGTTTGAAGGAGAGGGAGCAAATGCCACCTGAAAGGCTGAGGGTTGAAAATGCGTTTACAATCTGGGGTAGGCTGCCCAAGAAGGTGAAGAGTGTCTTTTTTCGGCGCGTTGAAAGCACACTACGGCTCATTGCAGAGATACGTGAAAAGGTGTTTCAGGAAATTCAAGCAGACCCCACGGTTGTTCTTGCCACCAAAAGTGAGCAAATTCTATTAAGACAAGTGAAGGCTTTTAAGGCTGCAATTGAGAATAAACTGCATGGTGAACTTATCGATGAGGTCCATGGACTCATGGAACGCAAAGACTTGTATGAGGAAGGTGAGGTTCCGAGTGGCGATACACCCTTGTCGGGTGTTGCAGTGGCGTTGGAGTACACTAAGACCATTTGTCGTTTACTCGATTTATTCCACAATGATGGGGTTGTGGGGAAGATGCACAATAACTGTTTGCGCCTTTGTGGGGTTAGTCCCTTTTCCCCGTTAGCCCAGCTGATTCCAGATGTCGAAGCAGAATGTCGCTTGCTAATGGTGAGGTGCAGTTTTTGCAACCACGATCTCCTTCTCGACTTGGGCGTGCAGGAAAAACGTTTGCGCTGCGATTGGTGCCATGCACCAATTTCCACATCCGCCCTGGAGTCCCACCTTGTGCGACGTGTCAACGACCTCGTTATGAACCATTTGCAGCAGGACTTTAAGTGCAGCAAGTGCAATGAGGTTGCGTCGAGCTTCATAAGTCAGAGTTGTTGCGGTCCTCTTGTAGGAAAAGGCAAGCCGATCGCCTCTCAGCTTCAGGCATTGCGCAAGTTTGCCCTCATTCAGGACTTCCCATGGTTAAAAGAGAGCGTTGATTTGGCGCTTCGCTTCTCCTGAGTCGACTCGAACAAATAGAGAGAGAGAGAGAGAGAGAGACAGTGAAGAAGAATGGAAAGAAAAGAAAAAGAGGGAATGAGTGGGGATGATGGGGAATAAAAAGTGAGTGGAGTAACTTCCATAGAGACCGGGAAGTCTTGCCGCTGCTGCGGCCCTTTCCACATAGAATCACACGGCGTTTTGCATCACGATGAAATCATGAAACAGGCATAAGCTAAAAGGCAGGGGCTACGCTTGTTTGACTTTTCTCTGCACATACCTGTCTATAGGAGAGGCACGCAATTGGAATAATATATATATATATATATATACATTTGTATGCATGTTCCTTTCCTTTACTCTTGCACCGTAGCCCACAAAAGCTTCATTAGGGCCTAATTGTTACTTGAACAGGATCCCATTGGATCTGTTTCCTGAACGCCAGGGAGTTTTTCTTGTTTACTTTACAGTTTGTTATCGGTGCTACCTCCCCGCTTACCTGAATGCTAGCCGTGACGTGGTTGTTGTACATGCGGCCACGCCACATCATGTTTACACCTCCACCTCTTGCTAGGCGCCGGGGTTTTTTTCGATGTCGGGTGTGCCAGAATTCTTGGGGTTCTTCGAATGTGTGGGTGACAAAAACGACGCAGCGGGTCTACCAAGGCGAGTCTTGCGAGAAATGTGGCACAACCACAAAGCCGTACTACGTTGGTCGATCAGCAGAAACAGTTTTCAATCGCGTAAAAACACCGCATCCGGTGAAGGCCGAGGCATCCAGCAGCCGACATGGGAAAAAGTTAAGGCATTTGCGGTATGACTGGCGGGTGCAGCGAGGTCGAAGATGAAAATGTTTTTTCATGGTGTGATGTGTGTGTGGGCGGGGCAAAGAGAGAGGAAGGATTTTTGCTGCTATTTTTTTTTTCTTGTGGAAACTTCGGTGGTAAAAGTGAGGGGATGTACTGAGGCAGCTGCTGCCATCATCCGTCTTTTTCTTTGCTTCTGTTTTTTTGTGTGCTTTGAGTTTTTTAAAAAAATCTGTGAATTTAACCCTTTCTCTTTCTTTTTCTTTTTTCTCTTTCCTTCTTTTTGGACCTCTTTCACGTTGTTTGTGCTTTATACAACGCGTGCGTATCTCGAATTTTTTTTTTTTTAAGGGCAACATATTTTCTTATGGTTGTAATAGTGTGGCTCTCTTTTATTTTGTGCGTCTCCGCCACGATTTCAATAATTATTGGGGGAATTATTTACTACGCATATGATGAAATTCTTCAACAACGAACTGAGAGCCTTTTATTTAACCAGCCTGGTGTGTGCTCCATCTTTTATATAAACTGCGCCTTCCCCATTGTTACTCTTACGACCGGCCCAATCTCACGGCAAGTGAAAATCTGGGATAAGATCGATCCCATGTATTTTTGCATGGTTTCATCTCCGGCGCACGTGCCGTGTTGGTGGTCAAAAGAAAGGCATTTATCGGGATTTGTGCGAATTGGGCCTGTTCCACCAGTAACGAGATCGCTAAGGATGTTTTCTATCGCTCTCATGGCACTGGGTGGACTCGTTATTTTCACCGGCATCACTTATCTCTACATCTTCAGAGGGAAGTATATTGAGTGGTTGCGTCGAAGTAGGGATGCAAGCCAATCAGGCAGGTCACAACAGCAAGACGATCGGAGGGGTACGCAGATGAATGGCCAATCCACGATGATTGAAGAAAGCAAGCTGGCGGAGGCGTATCCGATGTCTAATCCAAACTGGATGGAGGAGGCGACAACTCAAACTGCTTATGCAAGGAGACGTCTTGAAGTTTTAGGGCGTTTTTTTGAGGCCCGGCGAATGCAATTTGCAGGCAGGGAAGTATCTTCAGAGCCGTTTGGCTTTCTAGCTTACTCAAACATGGAAACGGAATACGATGAGGATGATTTCCCCGTGGATGAGTGTTATGTATGTCTATCACGTTTCCGTCGGCGGATGATCTGGTGGCCTTGCGGCCATTGGTTGTGCGCCAGCTGTGCACGTAAAGTTTTAAGAAAGACGGTGTCTCCCGGGTATGCCAGCTGTCCTAATTGCCGAGGCTCATTCTTACGAGAGGATCTACTTGTGCTGCATTTATTTCCGAAGGCAGTAACTCCTGTTGCTGAAAACTTTCCTGAAAACGAAAATAGTAATGAGAATGGCAATCGTATTTCTAGCGTTGAAATTGAAGAGATATCTGGCTTGGTATAATTAGGCTTGTCACCGCGTGGCAAGGGCAAAAACAGTGAAGCCCATGGAATCCGTTGATCGGCTTGGCTTTTTTTTCCTTTTTTACGGGCTTTTTTTTTTGTTCTCACCCATCCTCGCTTTCCTTGAGTACAACTGCAAACATAAAATTTATACCAAAAAAAAAAAAAAAAAAAAAACGAATATTTTTGTGTTCTCATTGGCGAGGGAAGTATGAACTACATTTTTTTTTTTTTTGCGTGTATTTCAGTGTATTTAAGTGTTAGTTTGTTTGGAAGAATAAAAAATAACAACGACGTTTTTTGTTTGTTTTGGGTTTATATTTCCATTTTTTTTTTTTTTACTGTTACCACTTTTCCCCCGTTTTTTTTCTTGTATGTGTTTTCTTTCTTTGGTTGAGTGCGCTACTTTGGGGGGGGTGGGGGTGGAAAGGGGAGAGGGGAGAGATGGATGTGTTGCGGCTTGCAAACTTCACACTCAATTGTGCAGCAGGGATAATTTTTGAAGTTGGCATGAGAGCGGTGGTATGTGCATTGAATTTCCTTCTGGATACATCAATATTTTTGGAAATAAAATAAAAAAAGAGGGACGAGTCGTGGACAGTTTTATTATTATTATTATATATATATATATACTGCATTTGAATAGCGTGTGGGAAAGATTGTTCAATAAGATGGGGTCAATTAGGAAATGAGGTACTTTGTGGAACTGCTCTGTTTATTTATTTGTTGGTTAGTGTGCTTTTTAGCGTGTTACTTTTGGAGAAAAATGAGTGTAGTCCTTTTTCCCCTTTTCTGTTGCCCCACGCATTTCTTCCTTTCACCCTCCACGTGGAGGGGGAAAACAGGGGCTGAGGAAACCGTGAAAGCTGCCAGTTCGTGGGTTCACAACGAGCCCGGTTATCACGACAAATATATTTGGAGTCGGTTTACTACTGTCTGAGTGTGGGTGCGGGTTAACTCGTTTTTGAAGCGGGGGATGCTGGGCGCACTGAACCAAACTGTCGTTTCTCTCTTGTTGCTGTCCTTTCACTTTATGGGAACGAAGGACAAGGCTTCAGCCGGGAGCATGTTGTTTTTGCATGATTTTTTATTTATTTTCCGTCTTGTCTTTTTGGGCTTAAACCGTACTGGCGACAGATAAAGGGATAAAAAAATGTCTGTGATACGGCTTCCGAAGAACGAGCTTGATGCTCAAATTTACCGCTACCTTCAGGAGGCAAACTACGCAGACGCAGCAGAGGCTTTGAAGTTGGCCAATTCAGCCGTCGTTTCGGCAGCTCGAAGGCTTAAGTTTTCGGCACTTATTGCCGCCAAAAATCAGATTAATGAGGATTCCGACAGCGACGACGAGCCGGTGCGCAAGCCCAGCAAGCCATCACCAAAGGCTGCTCCCAAAAAGGCCATGGCCGACTCCGACAGCGACGACGAGCCGGTGCGCAAGCCCAGCAAGCCATCACCCAAGGCTGCTCCCAAAAAGGCCATGGCCGACTCCGACAGCGACGACGAGCCGGTGCGCAAGCCCAGCAAGCCATCACCCAAGGCTGCTCCCAAAAAGGCCATGGCCGACTCCGACAGCGACGACGAGCCGGTGCGCAAGCCCAGCAAGCCATCACCCAAGGCTGCTCCCAAAAAGGCCATGGCCGACTCCGACAGCGACGACGAGCCGGTGCGCAAGCCCAGCAAGCCATCACCAAAGGCTGCTCCCAAAAAGGCCATGGCCGACTCCGACAGCGACGACGAGCCGGTGCGCAAGCCCAGCAAGCCATCACCCAAGGCTGCTCCCAAAAAGGCCATGGCCGACTCCGACAGCGACGACGAGCCGGTGCGCAAGCCCAGCAAGCCATCACCAAAGGCTGCTCCCAAAAAGGCCATGGCCGACTCCGACAGCGACGACGAGCCGGTGCGCAAGCCCAGCAAGCCATCACCAAAGGCTGCTCCCAAAAAGGCCGTGGCCGACTCCGACAGCGACGACGAGCCGGTGCGCAAGCCCAGCAAGCCATCACCCAAGGCTGCTCCCAAAAAGGCCATGGCCGACTCCGACAGCGACGACGAGCCGGTGCATGCTTCTTCCAAACGCACTAGTCGTGCTGAAGAAGGGGAGGATGAACCTGTGAAGAAGGTTAGTCGTGTCGAAAATAGGGAGGAAAATGGATACAATGGTTTTGGTAACCGTGGTGGCCGTGGCTTCGGTGATCGTGGTGGCCGTGGCTTCGGTGATCGTGGTGGCCGTGGCTTCGGTGATCGTGGTGGCCGTGGTTTCGGTGATCGTGGTGGCCGTGGTTTCGGTGATCGTGGTGGCCGTGGTTTCGGTGATCGTGGTGGCCGTGGCTTCGGTGATCGTGGTGGCCGTGGTTTCGGTGATCGTGGTGGCCGTGGCTTCGGTGATCGTGGTGGCCGTGGCTTCGGTGATCGTGGTGGCCGTGGCTTCGGTGATCGTGGTGGCCGTGGCTTCGGTGATCGTGGTGGCCGTGGCTTCGGTGATCGTGGTGGCCGTGGCTTCGGTGATCGTGGTGGCCGTGGTTTCGGTGATCGTGGTGGCCGTGGCTTCGGGCGTGTTACTCCAAATCTTGATAACAATCGTGAAAGCACTAAGTTTGAAGAAAGCGACTAGGCAATTAACTACGATAACAAATCCCTATGGTCATAATTAAATGAGAATTAAGGTCTAACTTTAGGAGAACTAAAATATTTTTTTGTAAAACCGGGTGAATATGAATTTAATATTACGTAGCGACGCTGAACCACGCTTTCACTTCACTAAAAAAGAATTTAATTTATTCTGCATACCGCTAGTTGTTGCATGATTTTATTTTCAGTTGTCATTATTCGTTTTACTCCTTTTTGCCTTTTAGTTTAGTGAGGATTAAGAACTTTTTGAGTGATGGCACATCGTCATTTATAAAGGGGTTTTTTCCCTGTGGGCTGGTCGTTCCCAAGGATGTGAGGTGACATTCCTTTTGAGGGCTATTGGCTTTCTACGATAACTCAGGGTACTTGAGTGTGTTTCCATGGCAATGCAGTTGAAATCTCCATGAGATCGAGCACAGATACTTTTTCATTTCGCTTTTTGGTTTGAATGCGTTCCTTATTTGGTCAAATTGGATACCTAATGGAGTTTGTTGGGTTTCTTGAATCTGAGGATGCATGAAAAAGAGGTGGAATAGGATGGCAGAGTGTTACCTCTAAGGAAGGAAGAACAGAGGGATTCTTCCAGCGTGGAGATTGTAGCTGATTTTAAAAATATTTTTCACGAAGGGTTGTTCAAGAGCTGTGCTTTTTGGGTCGAATGGCGTCAAGCAAGGGTTCAGAATATTGTGAAAACTTGCTTCCCTGAAAAAAACAAATCACTACATAAAAGTGGCCATATATATATATATATATAATAGGGGTTCTTTCTCTTTGCGGTGCGTCTGCTGAGCTAAAGTTGTTGTTGTTGTATCTATTTTTTAACCTATTTCATTCTCCTTTTTTTTTGTTTATTTCTCATTTAAATTTCTGTGCTGATATAGATTTTGACATCTATGTCTACAAAAAGAGGCATGCCTGGACCCAGCACAAGAGGCCGTCCCTCTGTGTTGCATGGAGCAGGGACACTGGATGGTGATCCCTTTGACATTTCAGGCGCAGGGTGGGCGAGTCTCGAAAATAAGTTTAATGAACTACTCCGCTTGATGGACGCGCCGGCCAATGGGATAAATGCATTGGCAGCCCGTTCCGCCCACGGCGATCGTGTAGCTAGTGTCATTGTCCAATTGCTGGACCGAGCCCAGGAGGAGAGCCGCAGGCTTCTGGTGGAGGGGGACGGCGAGGGGGCAGCTGAGGCAGGTGTCAAAACGCTGCGTTTAAAGGAACGGTTTTACGGAAGAACAAGTGTGAAGCTACTTCCAGCCTACTTTCACCTGGCGCGCACCAACCAGTTTTTAGAACGCTATGGAAACGCAGAGGAAATGTTGTCACTTGCCCACTCTATTGTCCTTAACCACCCGCAGGACGTTGACACAGCAATGAAAGCGGAACTTCATCAGGCATTTGGGCTCTTGTACGCTGCTGATAATAAACTTGAAGCCGCTGTACAGCATTTGACAGCTGCCACGTACTATCTGAGCGTTATGAATGGACCGGAGAACATATTGACAGCCTTTGGGTATTTTGACCTGGCCAATGTGTTTGCGACAAAGGCAAGTATGGAAGGAGCAATGGCGCTTTACGACACGGTAAAGAACATTTGGTTGGAACACCTGCGAGGTCTCCTGAAGGCTATTGTGGAGGAAACCCTAGCAGCAAGGTCCGTCAAGCGCTACGAGGACGATGAGGTTGTGCAGGACACGGGATATTCATCTGCGAAGGCCTTTGGAAAGGAAAATTTAGCCGACGTTTCTAAGATGTTGCATGCCATTTATAACATTCAGAAAGATCGCTTCACCCCCTTGCACCCGACGACAGCACGAGCAGAGTTTGTGCTTGGCCTATTTCTTCTTTGGGTAAGTAAAAAAGGGGAGGCGGCGCATCATCTGCAAACAGCACGGGCGACGTCGCAACATTTCTACGGTGAGCGGCATCCAGTAGTACAGGAAATAGAAGAGTGGTGCGAGTGGTTTGAAATACCCTTGACGGAAAGCAAATAAGGGGAACAGAAGCCGTAGTAAATTTTTTTGTGTTTCTGTTTGTGCGTTGGTGGGTGTGAATATTTCCCCATTATGTAAATGTACCGTCAGGAAAACAGAAAAAGCTAAACAACAACAACAACAAAAAAGGGTTGCTTATTTTCGTCTTGTGTTCTACTAACGTTTATTGTTTCATTGCTTTCTTTGATGAAGAATTATATTTTTTTTTTCTTTTTTTTTTATTTGGCCGCCTTTATGCTTTGGTGATGCTCTCTCGCGTTGGGAGTACACAAGCTGCACTGGCCATATATATACATATACATGTATATCTTCTCCAGTGAGCAATTCTTTTTTAGGTGTCTGTGAGTTTGCGCGGCGCGGCATTCAAAAAAAAAAAAAAATGATCGACTTTTACACAGCAGAAGATGTGTTTTACGAGTTGTCCACCATCCGGGACCCAGAGAAACGGAGTTACACGCTGGCGGACTTGGGGGTTGTGGCACAGGATCGCTGCAGCATTGAGTACGACCAGTATCATAGCGATTCCCTTGCTGGAGATGGCGGGAAAAGCGTGAGTGGCGCACCCACCCCAAAGCGAATAGCGGTGGTGACAGTCGTCTTGAAACCGACCGTGCAGCACTGCAGTCTTATGGCACTTATTTGTCTTTGTGTTTACGCCAAGTTGAAGGAGGCTCTCCCACCGCGGATGTGTGATTGGAAAATTGACATTAAATTAGTTGATGGCTCGCATCTGCAACAGCGCGAACTAGAGAAGCAGATTTCGGACAAAGAAAGGGTGGCGGCGGCGCTGGAGAACGAGACGTTGATAATGGAAATGGATAGACTCATGAATCCGGATGCAGAATGATTCGTTTCTAAGGGAGCAAAGTTTGGGGATTTACTTTCAGCGTACGTATGCTTGTGTGTGTGTGTGTATTGGGATTGGCCCCAGAGGGCTTTGGTTTGTTGTTTGGTAATGTTGCAAGCGTGATTTACGCTTTCTCTCCCTCCCTTTCTTTCCTTTTTTTTTTTTTTTTTTTTTTTTTTTTGAGCGGGGAATGTTGATGGAGGTTTGAATTTCTTTGCGTTTCTGTGGACATACAGACATGTACGCTGTTGGCGTTGAGTCTCCCACCTTCACTCTTATTTTGTTTTTCTTTTCTTCAATTTTTTTTCCTGTCGCCGGTGAGTAACACACGCAGCAGCAATTCACGATGTCACTCAACCAGTTACAAGATCTCCAGTTTCAACTGAAGTTTGTCGCGAAGCAGTTTGGGAAGAACTCCACGCGTTGTGAGAAGGAACAGAAACAGGAAATGCAGAAGTGCAAAAAGGCGATGGAAAAGGGGAACATGGACGGGGCCCGTATCTTTGCGCAGAACAGCATCCGTAAGAAGAACGAGGCACTTAACCATCTTCGCCTTGCGGCTCGCATGGACGCCGTTGTTTCACGGCTTGATACTGCCGTAAAGATGAAGATGGTAACGAAGGGAATGGGACAAATGGTGAGGGGAATGGACAAGGTTCTTCAGTCAATGAATCCGGAGGCCATCTCGGTCCTCATGGACAAGTTTGAGAAACAGTTTGAGACAATGGATGTCGCCTCGGAATACATGGAAAACGCGATTGGACAGACAACGGCCACTAGTATGCCGGAGGATGAGGTAAGCACACTCATGGCGCAGGTGGCGGATGAACACGGACTGGACATCAAACAGCACCTGGATGATAAGATTAGAATAAGCAAAACGAATCCCATGGCAGTGGAAACGGTGGATAGCGAAAAAGACGATCTGGAGGAGCAGTTCGCTCGACTTCGAGGGAAATAGTGATAGCGGTGGCATTTTCTTTTCCTTCTTTTCTTTTTCTTTTTCTCTTTCTTTTCTCCTGTCCTTTGTGTTGTTGTGTACCCTTCTTTTTTCCAACTTTGTGCGTGTCTGTCTTGTGGGAGGAACTTTTTGGTTGTTTTCTTCTCTGCTGCCGCAACGACGCGTAATTTTTGAGTCTTTTCTTAGTCGTGCTGTTTAATGTGTCCACACTCCTTTATTTATCTGAGGGGGCGTACATGTGTGGGGAAATTGTCTTATCCATGACATATTTTTGTTGTTGTCGTTGATGTCGTTTGGTGGCTGTGACTGGCTCTTCCTTTTGATAAAAAAACAATAACAACCTTTTCTCTTGGTATCACATGTGACCACAGCCACTTATGCGGCCTTAGGCTATTGCCACCACAGTATTTATAAGGAGGGCGAAGATAATATTTGATAACGTCATGCTAACGTTGAATCGTCGTGACAAAGAAATTTGTCAAGAACTTATCAGGAAGAACTTTACACTCTCCCAGATTCAGAGTTATAATGAACCGGAGTACTCTGGGTGGGTATCTCGAAGGCGTCGCGTTTCCAACATTTTTGTGTGGGAACTTAATTGGTTAGCGACAAGCGGCAATTATCTTTTATGTTTTTCCCAAAAGAAGGACTCATGTCATCCCATCAAAATCATGTATCTCCCGGAGGCGATCATTCGGCGTTGTTCCATGAAGGAGGAATGCTGCGTCGGGCACCCTTTTGTATTGGAAATTGTCCCGTGTTTACATTTTGTTCGTGAGGAAAAGGGGTTATTTCCTGTGAAGCCACACGAAGTGCACTTCTCCTTTGAGAACGTGGAGGACTTGTGCGGCACGATTGCCTTCCTTGCAAAAATCAGCGCAAGACATGTGCGGACGGCCTCCATCACATTTGGGCCACCGACTCGAGTTAACCACCGCATTCATTTAAGAGCCGCACGCGGTAAGAATGACTTTGGCCTCGAACTTCTCCCGTTGCCAATGCGGGAATGGCTGCTGCGTCAGGGCATAACGTGCGCTGAGATGGCGGGAAATGAGACAACGGCACTAAACTGTGCTACGACTCTTTATGAAGTTCAGATGCAACGCGGCATGCTGGAAGATCTTCCACCCATTTCAGAGGAGGGAGTAACTGAGAAACGGTATGAAGATAAAGCAGGTGTGCCCCCCTTTCCCTTGCCGTCGGAGAATGAGGGCGGGGCGCTGGAGCCATTGCTCTCTGCGGGGGATCCAGAGTCTCTCTTTAGCGACTGGGAAAGGCTAGACGGTGGATCACAGGGTGAGGTATTCAAAGCCGTGAGAGTCGTGGATGGTAGGAAAGTTGCAATCAAGCGTATTACGGTGAGGGGCGATCACAAAGTGCCTCAATCCCTTGTGAAGGAAATGTCACTGCTTAAGGCACTTCATCATCCCAATATTGTGACGCTTTATGATTGTTATCGAAAGGGAAAACATTTATTTCTTGCTATGGAGTTAATGGATGGAGGCAAATTGACAGATTTACTGATCCCATCGGAGGGAGAACCAGTAGAATTTACGGAGGCACAGCTGGCAACACTGATACGAGAGGTACTTCGAGCTCTTCGGTGTCTCCATAACGCTCGATGCGTCCACCGCGACGTAAAGTCTGATAACGTTCTCTTATCTTCAAATGGCGAAGTAAAATTGGGGGACTTTGGCTTTGCCACACTTCTTACTTCTCCGGGAGGGATGCGCAGAACACTCGTTGGGACACCGTACTGGATGGCTCCTGAAGTCGCAGGTGGAAAGGCGTACAATGACAAGGCCGATGTGTGGAGTGCTGGAATTCTTTTTTTGGAAATGTGTGATGGACAACCACCGTTGATGGGCATGAATCCCATGCGAGCGCTTCTTACAGTGAGCACGGGACCACCGCCAGTTATGAGAACGGCGAACCGTTGGTCTTCACTATGCAGAGAATTTGCGTCATTCCTTTTAGTAAAGGATCCTGCGCGGCGTCCCAGTGTTGATGACGCCCTAAGACACCCCTTTATTGTAAAAAAGGCGGAACCAACGTGTCGGTTTGTGGCAACCATCCTGCAACGGAGGAAATAGTTGTTTTGGACTACTCTACCAAATGCTTGCTAAACCTTTTCTTTTGTGTTTTTCTTTTTGTTTGTTTCTGCTGTAATGATCTTAAAAAAACACTATGCGCACCTGCACTTTTTTGTTTCCACCGTCTCTCTCCACACATCAAAGCACCACAATTCTTTTGGCACCTTCTGTGCGTAAGCTTTTCGCTGATACCCTGGTATTTGCCGCAATGCACCAGTTGTGTATTTATAGACGGCATACATACTTTGTTTTGTCCCTCTTTTTTTTCCCCCCTCTCTCTTTTTGTTACTTTTGCTTGCTGGGGGCTTGTTGTTGCCGGCAGTTAAAAGGTAAGGGAAATTTCTTAGAGGAAGACTTTTTTTTTTCTTTCTTCCCTGAAATTTCTACACGAAAAACAGAGAGAGAGAGAGAGAGAGAGAGTAGTCATTCTCAGAGAGCCATGGGGGGAATTACCCAGATAGAGGCGGATCCTGCCGATACAACCAGATATCTCTCTCCGACAGTCCGATTTCGTATTCCAGACGGTGATTCGGAATCCCGTCCCAAGACTGCATTGACGACACTCACACTATTGGGAGTTATTTACACCGCGAGTATCAGCGGGGGATATGGATTGGAGGAGTCTGTCAGTGCAGGAGGACCTCTCTTGACGATAATCTTTCTATTTCTTATTCCATTTTTATGGGGCATACCGGTGTCATTGTGCGTTGCAGAATTATCCTGTGCAATCCCGTCCAACGCGGGTCCTATTATGTGGGTGAATGTTTCATGTGCCTCGTGGTTTACATTTTGTACTGTCATATGGACGGCTT